>NW_007075036.1:62458-112619 GCF_000164805.1 Carlito syrichta
ATCGCCGGAGCCCAGCAGGTCGAGGCTGCGGTGGCCGGGAGCGCCACTGCACTCCAGTCTAGGTGACAGAGTGAGACTCCAACTCAAAAATAAATAAATAAGTAAAAAGAAAAGGCTGTCTCCACAGACAGTCTCCACCTTCTCACCTCCCATTCAGACTTGCACCTGCCCCACCTGGCTTCTGTCCCCAGCGTGCCACCAAACCACTCTCCTAAGCCTACACTTTCTCCATGTGGCCAACCCAAAGCATCTTTGGGGTTCGATCTTCCAAAACCTCAGAGAAGCAGCCACAGAGTTAGCTTTTGGGAAGGCGTGGAATTGAGCCTTAAACTCTTACCCTTAATTAACTTGGAAGAAGTAATATATGCACATCATTTAAAAATTCAACCAGTACAACAAGGGCACAATTGATTGGCAGCTGGATGCCTTGCCAATGTCCCTTTCCAGAGGCAGTCCTGCAAATGTTCTTGTCAATTCTTGCAGAACTTTTACTATATATTTCCTTTGTCTTGTCTTCTCCACAAATGGAAGCGTACGTGTGCACAACTTTGTATTTTTCTTCTCTCACTGTGTTTAAAGTTCATATTCCTGCCTGTTTCAAACAGTGCTGACCGTCTGAGATCCACTCTGCAGGTTTTTCGCCTGGTTAGATGCCCTTGGCCAGCAACTCCCTCTAGCTGACCCAGAGAGGCTGGAGTTCTCCCAAGTTCACCGTCCAAAGCCTCTTTTAGTCTTCCTGCAAACCTTTCCCCTAAGAACTCCACCTACTCCCAAGGTTCTGAGCACCACCCTGCACGTGGACAACCTCCAGTCTCTAGCTGGGACGCTTTCCTGACTCCCCGCTTACAAGTTGCCGTCTCCTAGTTGGCAATCTGGCAATCATTTCCAGCTACCATGGTCAGCGTTCATCTATCTCGTCCTTCCCTTAGTTGTGACTTTCCCCCCTTTCCTACGTCCAAACAGGCACCAAACCATTGAGACACTGCACCCTATCACCCAATTCTAAATGCGTCCTCTTTCTTGGCCATTCACAGCTCTTTCCTGGACGGCTGCTCCTCGTCTGGTTCCTTGAATCCACTCCCACTTCTCTTCGCTTCTCAGGCATGGGCCAAAGTGACTTGGAACATGCAAATCTGGCTAACTTTGCCCCAGCTTAAAGCCCAAGGCTACCCCGCCTCCTCTCACATCCTGAGCTCCATCCAGGCTCTGCCTCTCACTGGAAACTCCTTCCCTTGTCGTCCTGACTCTTCCTTCACCTGCTTTTTTTTTTTTGAGCTGGAGTCTCACTCTGTCGCCCAGACTGGGAGCGGCCACCGCAGCCTCGACCTGCTGGGCTCCGGCGATCCTTCTGCCTCCGCCTTCCGAGTAGCTGGAATTACAGGCATGCCCTACCACGCCCGGCTGATTTTTTTTTTTTTGATTTGTTGTAGAGATGAGGTCACCTGCTTCTTTAAGGTCACTCCCACAAGAAGACTTCCCATGCCAGGACCATCAATCCCCCTAGCGGCGTCCGGAAACACTGGACGAATAAATGAATGCCATGCTTGAACTTGCTTCCACCCCTGCACACTGGGTTTCCCCTGCTCGGGTCACCATTCTTCCTGGGGTGCAGGTCAATGTGGTGACTGAGGACCTGGTTCTGGAGCCAGCCCACCTGGGTTTGAGCCCAGCTCTGCCAACTTTCTAGCTTCTCTGGCTTTTCTCTTTTGTGAAGTGCCATGGATCATCGCACTTCATGCACAGAGGACTAAAGGAAAGAGGTCCTAGTGCTCCAAATGGCGAGTACACTGAGGGCTTAGTGCTGAATCGGGCATTTCTCCTTTCATTTGTTCACTCACCCCTGGGACACTGCAAGCAAGCCTTCCCCTTGGCCATGATAACTGCCCTGCACTGTTGATTGTTTTGAGAACAAAGTGATTTCCAGCTAGAGTTCAACGTTTTTGAGAACAGGTCCCACTTGGTCGGCTGCTCCACATTTCCGGACTCTGGGAAGTATTGACTCAAGAAATATTTTCCAACGTGTTAAGGAGACATAAAGTCTCATGTGGCTAGGGAAATAACCAGGGATGATCCACAGTACAGACATGAAAGTTGATCTGTTCACTTCCTCTTTTGGATTTAAGCAGCTCACCCACAGGAACCTTAAATTGTAGGTGGATATGTCAACCCCAAGGTGGTTACAAGCTCTAGAGGAATTTTACCTAGCAAGGCATGAAGGATGAGATGCTAGGCTGGAACTCAGCAGTGCAATGGTGAAAGCAAAAATTTAACGAGCTCTTTTAGAGCCGTTTTTAAAAAGGAAATTAGGAAACGTCCCGTTTGGCCTGTGTTTTCAGAGTCCTAGACTCTAGATCATGATTCGACTTGCTTTTGAAATAGAAAAGCGTTACTAAGTGAGTTGGCAAGGGAAAGAATGCTCAGGATCTAAGCCAGGTCTCTGACCCTTGGAGGCCTTTGAAAGGCAGAACACATCCGGGTGACAAGTTCACATGGGTGCAATGCTGAGCTTCCTCTAGGGTCTCCTAACCAAGGAAGTTTTTGCTTAAACTTGTAAAATGAAGTCTCTCAGAAACGCATCCACGAAATGACAGGAATAATGAAATTGATGATTCAGAATAAACTGTGATTCCCAAGGAAATTATAATAATTAAATGGCTCTGAATGACTGAAATTCTAGAAAAAGGGAGGAAAGCAATCTAGAGAATCTCTCAATTCTACCCTCCAGGGGACAATCACTTCCGTAATTGCAGACTGTATGCTGCACTGCTAAAACAGATTGTATCCGACTCAGCAGATTCTATACAAGCCGTTTATTTGAAATGCCACCTATATGTAGGATAAAGTCGGTGTTACATGCTCATCAATAACAGTAGAAAAATAGAACCAGTGAAAACCTCTGTACAACTGTAATGGTACTCAAAAGAGAAATGTATCATTTTACAATGCTTCACACAGACGAATTCAAGTTTGGAGGTACTAAATAAAAATACTATATATTTCTTTAAAAATCACTATGTACAATTGAAGCGTAAACAAGTTTTACAAAGTACTGGTTATGCAGGTTGTAGAAAACACTTGCATAGGACATGAAATCAGTTTAAGAAAAATTTCTGAGCCTTTAGCATCGAAGGCACTTGACGCTATACCAGTAACAGCACAACCACAAGAAATGCAGTGTTGTGGAAGGCTCCACCTCTCTGAAGTACAGATGTGCTACACACACAGCAAGTGGAGTTCAGGAACGTTTCTCTTTCGGCCACACAGCTATGAGCAGGGCTCTGTACCACTGCCCACGTAACCCAGAGACATAGTCACGTGCAGGTACATACGATGAAGCTTCCGGAGCTTATCGGGCCTTGCAGACAGAACTCACATAAACACACAAACACAAGAGATTGTTTTCAAGACAAAGACTTGCAAGTAACCTTTCTACAGAAACGGCCATAGCATTATAATATTCAGAATATGAAAGGCTGATACAGTCTGAGGAAAAAAATCAAAAGATTTGCCAATACAATAACTACATAACAGCTATGGCAATCTATCGGACAAAAAGACATTTCATAAAACAATGTTCATACAACAGTGTTAATGAAAGCAGCAAAATATCTTGTAGTGGTGTGCATGGTAACTCTTTTAGCAAGATTATCCATACTGAGATTTGAAAGTAAATCACTTAGTAGACAAAGTAAACGACTGCAGAACCAGGAATAGCACCCATCACTGCTGCTACAGAAAGCTGAAAGTCAGCCAGACAATTTTAAAAAGTCAAAGAAGCATTTCCCTTTTAATTCAGTCCCAGAATAAAAGCATGAATGCCTTACAATTAACTGCAAAATAAGTATCTTACAAGTGTTTCATGAAACATTTTTCCCTAAAAAGCAGATTCGACATTATGAAAATAGATAAATTTTGCTGGATAGTTGCTAAGAAAAGTTAACCCTTCGACTCGAGAGAGTGACGCTCAGAGGTCGGCTTCAAGCCGCACTGCAACTGCCACATTTGCCGCTTCCTCTTTGTTTTGCACCATAATTCCAATGTACAAGTGTTATGCTCACTGCTAGAACTTCAACATCAAAAGAAAAAAACCAAGAAGGAATGACAAGTGTAATAAAAAACAGGGCTTCTAAAGAAGCCAAAACAAGAATTAGGTAAAGTTTCATAAAGAATTCCACAAAAAAGGCAACCCCCTCAGGTCTCCTCCCATTGTGGGAGCTTTTCTGTCCTCTCAATAAATCCTGCTTTCAAAAAAAAGAATTCCACAAAAAGACTTAAGATATTAATAACTCACTAAAAATTCTTAAAAGCCAGGAAGGTTATTGAAATATCAGGTTAGCTTAGGTCTAGGGACACGGGACTAGAAATACAGTTAAATGGGGCATGTGAGAATGGGCATGGAGGATTTCAACAATTACGTTTCAAATAATTTTTGCCTTTTGCTGGTGTGATGACTCACGTCTGTAATCCCAGCACTTGGGGAGGTCAAGAGGGAAGGACCACTTGAGCCTCGTTTGAGACCAGCCTGGGCAACGAGTCCCTATCTCTACAAAATAATAATAAAACAGTAATACTTGTTATCTTTCATGTGGCTCTTTTGTTCCTCAGGAGCCACACGTGGCTTCTGACTCATTTATCGAAGCCACAAAACTAAAACTGTAAGAAAAAGGTCAACAGTGTCTTCAAGAAGTGCGACTCTCCTCTTTGCACCTAATGGAGTCCTCCAACCGTCGCACACAGTGGGCACTGGAAGTGGTGATTGTCCAAACGGCCTGATTGTCCACAGCCTCAAAGGGAGATCTGGTATTTCTGTGATTTGGTTCTCATTGACATACCAAGGAAAATGCCCGTTCCTGTGGCCTATAACTTTACATCACACATATATTTGTTTCTGAGAACCCCCTTACTCAGACTTCACATTTACCTAAATACAGCATTAAAAAAGATTTAATAGATTAGCTGAAAAGCCAGAGGCACACAGCTATTCGACCCACCCTATTAACCATACTTCACAGGAAACGTTAAGAGTTCACTAACAGCTGCCTAATGCATACAAAACCCACGCCTGCTTACCTTCTGCAAGTCACATCAGTCCATGATCCCACAGACCAGAGCAAGTTGGCCCTCTGTACAGAGAGTTTGGCCAGGTAAGCTACTAAATTACTAAAAGTAAACTTTATAAATTACACATTTTCTTTTGAGTTGGAGTCTCACTCTGTCACCCAGGCTGGAGTGCAGTGGCACACTCATGGCCACCCCGGCGTCAACCTACTGGGTTCAATCGATCCTTCCACCTCAGCCTTCCAAGAGGCCGGAACTACAGGCATGTGCTACCACACCCGGCTAATTTTTGATTTATTGTAGAGATGAGGTTTCGCCAAGTTGCCCAAGCTGGTCTCGAACCCATGGGCTCAGGAAATCCACTCGCCTTGGCCTCCCACAGTGCTGGGATTACAGGCTGAGCCACCGAGCCCGGCCTATTTTTATAGTTATATTTCAGGGATATGAAAGAATAGTTCATGAATATTTAGAAAAATGATTGTGTGGTATCAACAGCCCTGTTTTAACATTGGAGGTAAAAAAATATGCTAGAAATGAGAAAGTTTTTTTCCAGATTAGGTCTACTCATTCTTATTTGCAGTACCAGCACAGTACAGTCTGATTCCAAATAAAAATGTAAAACTACATCAAAATATGAGTACATTACACATATCTATAATAAAATTACATATTAAGGAATACGATGGAATTAGCATCTTTTGTTTCTGAAGAGAGAGACTAAGACTGGGCTTCTACAAGACACCATCATCTATTATGAAAGTCAGACCTCTTACAAATGAGAACAAAGTCCTGTGTCTTTCTCTTTGAAGGAGTCTCAAAGGTGACATGCAGCCAACCTGCTGGCCAGTGTTGGCTCTGGCTGGGCAGGAGCTCAGTCTGCACCACTGCCAGCACCAGCAAGCACACCAGCAGCAGTTAACTGGTCAGGGGGCAGCACACGTGGTGGCAGTGAACCGGTGTCTACAGACACACCCTTCCTCTCTGAGACTATCTAATGCTAGACTTTTTTAAAATGTCAGACTATTCCTGAGTGTATATCCACAGGGTGAAGTAGGAAAAGACCAGAAGAGAAACCAGTTGTGGGAGAAATCATAGTTGTTGACATCCATAGAAACCTACTGACTTCAAAGTGCATGTAATTCATTTATCTGGTAGCTTGTAAAGGCTCCCTAGCCCTGCATAGTTTTAGAGTGTGAGTGACTCATAGTTTACACACACACACACACACACACACACACACACACAGGTTCCCAGATATTTTCATATGAGGGAATGTTCAGAAAGTCTGTTTTCTTCTAAGTGCTACGGCTGTGGATGTGTTTGTGAAAATACAAAGTGAATGCTCAAATAATGAAGTGACTTAACAACTCAAATGCTAATACACTGATATTGGAGAGTAAGAAAAAAACAGTCCTTAGCTCACACATTGCCCCTCCAAGGGACAGGCTCTTAAAAGACCCCATGTGCTCAGTGGTCCAGTAAATGCCAACCAGCGTCGTGGAGTTCAAGTAGGCCATGTAGTGTTTAACTGAAAACAATTTTTTTCTTTTGGTGACAAAGCATGGCGCAACAACTTTTTATAGGACACCAAAATTCAAACATACTTGGAAAAACACTTTTTAAAAAATATGCTTACAAATACCAAATAACATCCATGAGATTTGAAGCCCTTTTGTTTTTTTTTTCCCCATACACAGCAAGACAACCAAAGGCAACAAGCAGCCAGTTCACCCATTGCAGCTTGAGAGTTGATGTTCAGAACCAGAAATCCTGCCAGTGCGACCGGTAAGCTACACACTATTTCTACCGCTTCACAACTCGGAAGGATCCGATCTCTTGAGAGCCTCGTCTACTGACATGCAAATCCCTACCACACCCTGAGTAGCGCAACAGCGTCCGCCTGGGCATAAAAGCCTTTTCTCCTTCCTGTTCTCTACAGAACCGGCAAATCTCAGGACCCTGACTGGACTCTCGATGGAGGAATGAAGACCAGCTCTCAGGATTTACTAAAAAAGAATGACATTAAATGTATGGAGATTGAGTGAGAAGATTTCTGAACTAAAATAATTACTGACAAGAGAGGAGCATTTTGATGTGCTGTTCTTTGGAATTTCTATAATTAAAAAATAAACACAACTATTTCATAAGAAAATACATCTTAGTGTGCAATCCAATGCACATAGATCGGTAGATGAAAAGTATGAAAATAGTCTTTTAAATGTGGCAATAAAGTTTAACATACCAATAAAATAATCAATACAGATAAAATAAATGTACAAGTGCAAAATAATCCCATCATCTGCAAAGAGAAAAAAAAGTGCCAGCTTGCTTGCTCTTAAAAAGGCTTCCCCACACAACTGTTCAAAAACAAAATAGACAGATACAGCATTTTAAAAAAAAACAAAAAAACCCTCTTAGCATGCCATGTCTAATAAACACACACATATATATCTATAAAAACTAGAACAAAGCAATGTGAACTGAGTTATCAGCTGGCATCGATAAACTGGTCTGTAAGTTGTCGGGTTACATCATAAAATGGGATGTTTCACATCCAGGCACGGACGACTGGGAGGCGGCCCTCAGAGGGCAGACTTTTTGTGGAGGAAGTCTGGCTTGCTGGGCGACCTCCTTCCTCTGCTTATGGAGTCTCCCCTTTCCAAATCTGTGCTTCTCTGAGCTCCAGGACCCAGGGACGCGCCGTCCACCAGTCTTCTACCGGATCTCTCTTCAGAAGCTTCCGAGCTACATGCAGAATGGGAAGGTCTGTTAGGAGTCAGCCCGAAAGTCAAGTCAGTTTCTGCTGCAGTTCGGCCCCTGACATGGGCTGGACCAGTACTAGCACTTTCCGGGGCTGCCAAAGAAAAGTCTGGCCGCTGGGTAGGTGGTTCAACGACATCCAGGTGTATTGGCTCACTCTTTTGTCTGTGTAGATGCCCATCAGGGGAAAGTGAATATTCTCTCCTAGCTTCTTCCTGTTTTTTAGGAGAGGTCTGGCTGGGTAAATAGGCTGACTTTAAGCCACTTGGTGATGCCTTACTGTGGCTGTACAAATCAGGACCAAAATATCCACCTTGCAAAGGAGAAGGGGCACGTCTACTGGGGGCAGGAGGAGGTCTGCAAGCAGCATCTGAGAAATCATAGAAATCCGGGTATTCCTGCTGATTTTCTCTGGCCTCTGTTTTTTGCTCTAGTGTGTGTTTTTTTCGAGAAGTGTGTGTATGCCTCTGTGGAATACATGACAGATGCTGGGGAGGCCCTGGTGCCACTTCAGAAGCTGACTGGCTTAATTCTGTGTCTACAGCAAGCTCCGGAAGCCTCCTGTCCTTGAGTGACAGTGTGGACACACCCACAGCAATATCTGGCATCAGGTCGTTCAGCACAGGCTGCGTTCGCTGTAGACAGAGGCAGAAAGGATGGGAGGGTTAGGATAAAAGGCTCATGAGTTCCTCTGTGTAAGAAAGTTTGCTGATTCTGTTTTCCAATCCTAAAAGTAACACATGCTTATTTTTGGAATTATAAAAATACAAAAACTATAAAGAAAAAAAGAAAACTACCCCTATCTTTTAATATAGAGATAACTATTCCTGTTAACACTTTCAGGTCTTTCTCTCACCTTTTTTCCTTTGCATATGCATTCATTTTTGCAAAATCGAGTACATACATGGTTATATTTTTACTTTTTTATAGAGACAGGGTTGTGTTGTGGTGCCCCAGCTGGCGTACAGTGGTGTGATCACTGCTCACAGTAGCCTCAAACTCCTGGACTCAAGTAATCCTCCTGAGTAATCAGGACTACAGGTACACGTCATCACAGCTGGCCAATTTCTTACGTTTTTGTAAAGATGGGGTCTCAGTATGTTGCTCAGGCTGGTCTCAAAATCTTGACCTCAAGCAGTTCTCCTGCCTTTGCTTTCCAAAGCACTGGGATTACAGGCATGAGCCACCGTGCCGGCCTGAGATCACCATTTCTGCATTGATGGATCATGACTTATTTAACCATTATCTTACTATTGGACATTTAAGTTGTTTTCAATTTTTCATTATTATTATTATTTTTTTGTATGTAAGGAACATACAAATAAAGTACCTTTAACAGGAATTTTATTTAAAGTATGTAGTAGAACTTTTTAAACTGTAGAACTGAAGACCAGGCCAATAGGATGGAAATCTGGTTATCACACACGATCAATCTTTGTTCAACTTTTGTGATTTTGGTGGGGAAGAAGCAGGAAGAGGAGATAGGAGGGTACAAGAAGGCAAGGAAGGATCATAATTTGACCCAGAGTGTGCATGAGGTCTGGTAATTAAGTTCACAAACTCATACCTCCATGCCGAATATCATTATGGTCACCTGTGAAGCACCTCCTCTGGGAAGCTGTGCACTGATGCCAGTGCCTAGTCTGCCCGTTGAAGCAGTTTTGGAACTCTTTCTGGAATGGCCATCAGAGCTGCTCTTGTGTTATTCTTGATGTCCTGAATGTCATCAAAATGTCTTCCTTTCAATATTTCCTTTCTCTTCAGGTAAAGAAAAAAGTCACTGGGGACCCAATCAGGTGAGTAGGGAGGGTGTTCCAATACAGCTATTTTCTTACTGGCTACAAACTCCCTCACAGACAGCGTACTGTGAGTTGGTGCACTGTCATGATACAAAAGCTCCTTCAGAACCATTTTTGCACACACCTTTCCCACACCAAGATTTTCAGTTATGATTTTCCTGTTTCTCTATCGATGTTTATTTGGTCTACTGTGCTTCTTACAGCCAACCATTTTGACACACAATTTGATGAATTTTTGCAATGTTTTCATCAGTTCTGCTAGTTGCTGGCCATCCTGACCTCTCTTCATCAGTGATGCTTTCTCTCCTCTCAGAAAAATGTTTAATCCATTTGTTGTTTTCTTCATGGCATTATCCCCAGAAACTTGGACTAGCATGTGCCTGACATCACTTCCACTCTTGCCAACTTTAACAAGAAACTTAATGTTTGTGGGCTGCTCTAATTCAAACTCCAACAT
This sequence comes from Carlito syrichta, assembly GCF_000164805.1. Lineage (NCBI taxonomy): Eukaryota > Metazoa > Chordata > Mammalia > Primates > Tarsiidae > Carlito > Carlito syrichta. The sequence continues at coordinate 72,533 of NW_007075036.1, forward strand.
TCTTGCAATAACAACTCTGTTGGCCATTCCAGAAAAAGAGTTTCAAAATTGCTTTGATGGGTGGACTAGGTGCTGCTGGTGTTAGTGCATAGCTTCCCAAGGAGAGTACTTCAAAAAAGACTGTAGTGACTGACATTCAGCAATGAGGTATATAGCATTTTTTCTAGGATGAGTTTGCGAACTTAATTGTCACACTTCAGACATACTAGTCTACAACTTCCAACAAGTTATATTTTAACGAAGCTTCTCTGAACTAACAGATGACTCTTTTGCTTTACTCTACTACTCTACTCTACTGAATGCTACTGATTGCATGAAACTGAGTAGAAGAACTTTAAAAATCACTAGTATTTTTTCCAAATGTATTACATAAAACAGAAATTCACCCTCTAACGTGGTGTAAAATCAAGCAAATAATCTCTCAATTCAATACCTACTAGGCCTAGCTACTGTGGTTCCTAGCCAAATGGGTGCTCTGATGGATGTGCTTGCCAGAGGCAGAAGCAAGCCAGAGGGCTCATTTTCTGACTGGGGAGTCTTTTCCATTTTAGTCTTGATGGTACACTTAGCTTTAAGTAACTGTCCCTCTTATCCCACCAAATACGCTGGTAGAATAGTAGGTTCTACAGAACAGGAGTGTAGTGTAGGAGCTAGAGACAGATTCTAGATATGTGCTTGAACAGAACACTATAAAACTGGTATACCCCTTTGCACTGCTCACTCCTTCCTAATACTGGCAAAGGAACATAAAGATAAGATACTTGCAGACTGCTAGCATACACGCTTCTGGGCTCTCTCCTCCATCCCTTCTCATTAATCTACACTAGCTTTTTCTTTCTCTTTTCCATACCCTCAAGTTTACATCTGCAGCTTGTCAGCAACACTTCTGGGCACTGCTGAGTCCCAGAGGCTCTCAGGGCCAAAAATCTGCTTCCAATATTCCATAAGCTTTTAACTTCAGGCAAGCTCGTAAGTGTCGACTTACCACCTGCTTCTCGGATGCCACTGCTGCTGACATGGTGGTGGTGGCAGCAGCGGCGGCAGTGGCGGCTGCAGCAGCCACCGTCGGTCTCCCCAGTCCTGCCATGTTGGTGCAGTCGGGGGGTGCAGCCTTAACACCCGGCAAGTAGACTGGGGGAGGACCAGCTTTAGGAGCTGCTCTAGAGTGGAACAGCGAATGATTACAGGGGTAAGAAAACGAGCGTGAGGGATGCTGACTGGGTCTCTGTTTCCAGCCGGCTTTGAACTGGTTGTGGACCGGGGTAGCGGGGGGTTGGTACGGAGGCGGTGGAGGGGGCAAGGGTGGATGGAAGGCCACAAAAGAGTCCAGATCTGTAAACATGGTTTCTGCAGGAGGGGTACTATTAATGCGACATCTTCCAGGCTGTCTCATTGTCAAAAGTGGACTTTCATCCCCAAAGCGTTCATCAGGAAAGAACTTGTGAGGATTCTAAGGAAGATTAAAAAAAAAGCAACATGACGTTATTCACAGATTTCATAGATGGGAATTTATAGGCAACTATGAAAACTACATTCAGCAAGAGTGAAAGGCACAATGTAGTTTTCTAGGCCAGAAGCCCAAGGAGAAATTACCTTTTTAATAATAATAACACAAAGGGACAGAGTGCAGCCTACATAGCCTAACCTAAGAAATAGCTATTAAGGAGAGCTGCTCAACTGAATAGTCCAGCAAGCAGGTCAGTTGTCTCTTGCAAGATTATGTGATGATGCAAAAATAGGTCATAAATCCTAATTCAAAATTTCTTTGCTTGGAAGAGAAGACTGACATTAAACACCAAAGAAAGCAGAGGCGCACAATGGAGGATCTTCTAGAAACTTTCTGACAAAGCATCTGTTCATGCTCTGTCTAAAATAAAAACCGCAAAATACTCTTCCTTACTCATTAAACATGACTAAGTTTGATTGATATTTTGGTAAACATTCGAAAAGACTTACTTTTATACAATTTAAGATATCAAATTAAGACACGGTTTAGAATGGCAAAGGGAATAGAAATGAGTAGAAAATCAGATTATATGTTTTCAGGAGGGAAAATGAAGATCAAGAACCCAAAAATGACCTGCTGCCTTGCTGAAGAACACCAGGCTTTTTTAGATTAGAAGATGCAGTTGCCGGGCTCGGGGGCTCAGCTTGCAATCCCGCGCTTTGGGAGGCTGAGGTGAGTGGATTGGCTGAGCCCGCGGGCTCGAGACCCGCCTGGGCAACTTGGTGAGACCTCAACTCTACAATAAATTAAAAAAAAAAAATCAGCCGGACATGGTAGCGTGTGCCTGTAATTTCAGCTATTTGGAAGGATGAGGCGGAAGGATCGCGGAGCCCAGCAGGTCGAGGCTGCGGTGGCCGGGAGCAGCCACTGCACTCCAGTCTGGGTGACAGAGTGAGACTCCAACTCAACAACAACAAAAAAAAGAAGAAGATACAGTTTATTTAAAAAGTAAATTAGAGAGAGAGAGAGAGAGAAAGAGAAGATTCACTTTCCCAAGGTAAGGGAGGCGGCCAACACCAGGAAACATGACGACAGCCATAGCTAAAGAACACAGGGCCACACCAGAATCTAGTAAGACAATGGCTGCAGCAATGGCCTAGCAATGGTCCTGTCTACTCTTTTCAACAGTGAAGGCTAAAGGAGTTTGGAGTCAGTGGCAAGAACATGTTTGAATCACTTGACCAGATGAAATTAAATTTTATTTAACCCTTTGCACTCAGAGACATCTTGCGGGTCACCTACTGGCAACTGAACTGCACTTTTTTACAAAACACTGAAGAACAAATTGCTTTATATTAAATAGTATAGTGTTGGAACCAATTATTTTATGGTAATGACATTTGTCTTATAATGAGATTTTGGACATTGAGAAACTTATCTATAACAAAAATATCAAAATTTTATGTCTTATATTTTTCTAATACATGGTAACGTGTGAAACAGTCACCAACACGATTGCAGCTTCACTGATACATGTAGTGCACAGTAATGTGACGTCTTCCACCTGGTGTCCTTCTATCCAGGCAGACAATGCAGTCTCAGTTTCTTCCTCCCACATTAAGATAACTGTGATAAAGCCTAAGCACTTTTTTCCGTCAATGTCATGCCACTTATGCCTTATCAATTTGTGTAACAGCTGCTGTTTCCTTATTTTTTCATTCGCATAACAATGTTTCTTTTTTTTTTTTTTTTTGAGTTGGAGTCTCACTCTGTCGCCCAGACTGGAGTGCAGTGGCCGCTCCCGGCCACCGCAGCCTCGACCTGCTGGGCTCCGGCGATCCTTCTGCCTCAGTCTTCCAGGTAGCTTGAACTACAGGCGCACGCTACCACGCCCGGCTGATTTTTGATTTATTGTAGAGATGAGGTCTCGCTGCCCAGTTTCTTTTATTACACTAGCCACGGATACATTTCTAAAGTACAGAGTGAAACAATCAACTGGTTCTCTTACATCATGTGCTACTTGTGGTCCTGTTAACTAACAGGACACATGACAAAATTTATTCTCGCTAAAGAATTGTCCTTTTCTGTAACATCTTCCCATTCTTCACTTGACAATACATTATCTTCTACTTCAAAATTACGAACACTTTCATCACTATCACTTTTTATTACAATTGCCCACTTTCTTCTTGGTGGGATGACATCACTATGGCTACTATCATTTTCTTCCACATCAAGGTTTATTTTTACTAACTTATCCATGTAAAAGTCTGAATCTGACTCATCTTCACTGCTGTTTTTACTACAGCTCTTCTCACTTTCGTCCTTTTGCCAGTTCTGCAATCTAAAGAAATAGATTAAACAGTTTCTAATTATAAATTATAAAATTATAAAATCATAAAATGAAGTTATCAAAAGAATATTATGCTACCAATTTTACTTTTCTGACTTAATGCAGATAGATATATTCTATCTGTGTCGCTCAAAACTTCAATATGATCTGCCTGCCGTCAACTTCAAAAGTCTCTTTCTTTTCAGACTATAGCAACTTGCTTATCTCTCTTTGCAAGTTATGCCATAAGACACAAAGGGTATACTCACAACTGCCTTTCTTATACAAATGCCCTTTATTGCTACCTTCTGTTACAAAAAAGTGCTGACACCACTGTGAAAGCACTTCACACATCCTCTTGCTACATAATGTCAGCTGATTGTTTTTAACGCACATCTCAGTATATATTCCATCACTTTGTTTTCTCATGCAATTTGTTTTTGTTGTTGTTGTTTTTGCTTTTTTTGTTGTTGTTTTTTTTGAGTTGGAGTCTCACTCTGTCGCCCAGACTGGAGTGCAGTGGCCGCTCCCAGCCACCGCAGCCTCGATCCGCTGGGCTCCAGCGATCCTTCAGCCTCAGCCTTCCAAGTAGCTGGAACTACAGGCGCATGCTACCACGCCCGGCTAGTTTTTGATTTATTGTAGAGATGAGGTCTCGTCAAGTTGCCCAGGCGGGTCTTGAACCTGCGGGCTCAGGCCATCCACTCACCTCGGCCTCCCAAAGTGCTGGGATTACAGGCTGAGCCACCGAGCCCGGCCTCTCATGCAATTTGAATGAAAAACTTCAAGAAAACATACAGTTTTGGAAAAATTTGCACTTGCTTAAGTTTGCCCTGCAGAATCACCAGCAATCTCTTTATATCCCCTGAGAGAGGATACCCAAGTGGTTTTACTAGATTTGCAATGTTCCCTCAGTGGGGTCATCTAAGTGCAAAGGGTTAAGACTCTGATTTAGAATTTGACCTACAAATTCTATCTTAACTGCAAAATCAATGTTATTGATTTTGTACCTAATAATTACTAGAAGTTAGTTTCTATCTGCTTAAAAACAAAAACAAGCCAGGCTCGGTGGCTCAGCCTGTAATCCTGCGCTTTTGGGAGGCTGAGGTGAGTGGATTGCCTGAGCCCGTGGGTTCGAGACCCGCCTGGGCAGGCGAGACCTCATCTCTACAATAAATCAAAAAAAATTTAGCCAGGCATGGTAGCGTGCGCTGTAGTTCCAGCTACTTGGAAGGCTGAGGTGGAAGGATCGCCGGAGCCCAGCAGGTCGAGGCTGTGGTGGCCGGGAGCTGCCACTGCACCCCAGTCTGGGCGACAGCGAGACTCCAACTCAAGAAAAAATCAAAAAAAACAAAAACAAACCCACTAAAGTCCTTGATTCTCGTGCTTGAGTTTAAGCTTTCATACAAAAAATTTCTTACAAGAGGGAGAAGAAGAGAGAAAAGGGGGATGTCCGGAAGGTCTGTAAATATGACAGTGGGTCAAACCTGAAACCTAGCAACCAAATCAGTGGAGGTTCAGAATTTTCTAATATATACTCTGCTGTCTCTGTTTGCAATACACTATGTAACTTTTTAGTGGTCACCACTTGTATGCCTGCTATGTACCAGATACTTAGTTGCTTTATAGAAAGTACCTTGGGTCTTTGTAACAATCCATTTTACAGGTAAGAGAACAGATGCTCAGGGTGGTTAAGGAACACATTCCAAGTTAACCAGAATATCAGGTGAGTTCTCACTCTAGCCCCGTGCTCAGCCCACTCCATAACACTACCTCTCACTGGAAGGCAGGTCATCAAAGATACCAGAGTTACTGGACGAGAGCGTATGAAGAAAACACAGCAAGCTGAGGGCTCCTCAGGATGTCTCCAACACGGCCTGACTGACAAATGAGGCTATTTTAAATAGGCTAAAGCCATTTCCTACCTGCAAGAGCTCTGCTGCCGCATCTGCAAGACCAAACTCTCTCAGTACTCGAATCTGAATTTCATAGCTGACGGTGGCGCCTTCCCCGCAGTTCAGCGCATAGGCCCTCTGCACCTGCTCAGTGTGCCGTAGTTCCTGCAGTCGTCTGACCATGTCTTTCATGATGAGGAGACGAGGAACTAGAAGGAGAAAAACACCATGCAGGCAAAATTCCCGAGATACACCAGACTGCCCAGTGAGCAAAAGAAAGAAAGCATGTGTTTCTCATTAAAACCTTGTAATTTTTTGATAGCATTTTAATTTCCTGACAACATATTAATTTATATACCTCTAATTATTTTTCAAGATTATAAAAGTTCACTATGCCCAGAGGCTTTTGATCATACCAAACAGCTCCTGGGTTGTATTACTTTAGTTCACAACTTAAATAAAATTTTACTCCTACATATTCTCTCCTGAATCTCAAGATATTTTATAAGGCTTTTAAATATATTCATTCTTTTGTCCAAATAATCTTTGAGTCTTGACTATGCACCAGGGACAGAACTTAGAAATCAGGGTACACAGAATGAAAGGTATGATCCCTGCATCAAAATGCTGTGGCTCAGTGACATGAATTAAGTAAGTTACTACAGTACAAGGTCACAAGTGCTCTGGAGAGAAATATACAAAGGATGCTGAAGGACCGGGAGGTAGGGGCAGACTAGGTGGTGTCAGCCAGACTGGAGGCAAGAAAGGCCTACACAAGGCAAACCCCAAGTAGAGTCTTGAAGAATGAGAGAAAACCAGACACACAAAGAAAGACTTCTGAGCAGAAGGACCAGGCATGTATAAAACATGCAATGAGAAGCTGGGCTTGGTGGCTCAGCCTGTAATCCCGCACCTTTGGGAGGCTGAGGTGAGTGGATTGCCTGAGCCTGCGGGTTCGAGACCTGCCTGGGCAGCGAGACCTCATCTCTACAATAAATCAAAAACTCAGCCGGGCGTGGTAGCACGTGCCTGTAGTTCGGCTACTTGGAAGGCTGAGGCGGAAGGATTGCCGGAGCCCAGCAGGCTAGGCTGTGGTGGCCGGGAGTGGCCACTGCACTCTAGTCTGGGCGACTGAGTGAGACTCCAACTCAAAAAAAATAAATAAATAAATAAACATGCAATGAGAGACAGCCTGGAACAAGTGGCTGGCATGGCCAGGGGAACTCAGGGTTCAGAGCTACAAGCAGGAAGAATGTTAAGAGAGGAGGCTGGGCAGGCAGGCGGGAACATGTGCTAGACACGGAACTAAAACTGTATCCTGTGCATACCCGGCAGTCACTAGTGCAGGGCGATGGAAGAATTAGCGCGGTGATGAAGTATAGGCTGATGCTGGTGAACAGCAGGGGAAATCACGTCCGCTGTTTTTGAAATAAAATTTTGCTGGTATGCGGCCATACACATTCATTTAGGTATGATCCGTGGCTGTTGAGGGGATAGGACACAGATGCTATGGCTAGAGTATTCACAAAGGCTGAAGTATTCACTCTCTGGCCCCCGATCCCTGGTGCAAAGCGCAGAATGTGGTGAGTAAGATGAGCGGCCAGAATACCAGTTAGCGACCTGAGCTACGTCTGTAGCTGTAGGGCTGGAGAAGAGGAATGAAGACTATGGACATTTATAGGATAAATTGGCCAGATGCAGGGGCTTACACCTGGAATCCCAGCACTTTGGGAGGCTGAGGCAGGAGGATTACAAGAGCCCAGGAGTTCAAGACCAGCCTGTTCAACATAGCGAGGCCCTGACTCAAAAAAAAAAAGAAATGAAAAGGCTGGGCATGCTGGCTCATGTCTATACTCCCAGCACTTTGGAAGACGTTGGCAAGAGAATTGCATGAGCCCAGGGGTACAAGAGCAGCCTGGACAACTTGGTGAGAACTCATCTCTACAATAAATAAAAAATTAGCCAGGCATGGTGATGTGCGCCTACAGTTCCAGCTACTTAGAAAGGTGAGGCGGAGAGATTGCCTGAGCTGAGCAGATCAAAGCTGGAGCAGCCTTGAGTGTGCCACTGCATTCCAGCCTGGGTGGCAGAGTGAGACTCCGACTCAAAACATACACATTTATAAAATAAATCGACTAGAATGGTGAGTGATTACTATTTTTTGTGGGGGGAGGGCAAAGGGGGCTGTTTATTGAGTGCTTGCTTTGTGCCAAACTCCTAAGCATATTACTCACGGTGCTTCATTAGGTCCTCACAACAATTCCAGAAAGAGGATGTTATCCCCATTTTACAGATGAGGAAATTAATGCTGAGAAAAGGCAATCATAGTTTGTCCAAAGTCATACAAAAAAGTAAAAGAGCCAGGACATGAGCCCACAAGTCTTCGGCAACAAGCCACACAGCCTTTTATGAGTGTGCGGTCAGCAAGGAAGTGAGAGCGAAGGACGACCCCAGCTCGGAGTCAGGCTCCCAGAGACAAACAGCAGAGAGAAGCCTTATTTTCCTGAGCACACTCGCTTGAGACTATCTTGGCTTTTAAAATTAAGTTGTAAAAGTAAAGTAGCCTGATATCCAACAGTATTAATTTTCAAGTCTGAAAAGCAGTGCTAATTACCAAAGCTTCAAAATCTGTACAGATTTGCTAAATAAATATTTTTTTCACACTGTCATCTAAAGTATATTTTAAATAAACAGGTAGTGGCCAAATCTGATAAGGCAACAACTGAAGAAAGGCATTAGTCCCAGAATAAACTACGCATTCAAAGTTCTGTAGCTATGCCTTTTATTAATCTTTAATTGAAATAGACATTTGGAGTGCTATTTCCATTGTCTCGCGCTGCCACCCAGGCTGGAGTATAATGATGCAATCGCAACTCACTACAGCCTCTAACTTCTTGGCTCAGGCAACCCTTCCACCTCAGTCTCCCAGGTAGTTATGACTACAGGTAAACACTACCATGTCTAGCTAATTTTAAAAAAATGTTTTTGTAGAGTCAGGATCTCTCTATGTTGCCCAGACTGGTCTCGAACTCCTGGCTTTAAGTGCTAGGATTAGAGGTACAAGGCACCATACCTGGTCCTGGCTTTATTTTGAATCTTGTAATGGTAGTTGGCAAAAGCTATACATTTCTAAGTACCTGGTCACTGCTGTTGTTTTTAATCACACTTATAATCCCAGCAATTTGGGAGGCCGAGGCAGAAGGACTGCTTGAGCCCAGGAGTTGCAAGACCAGTCTAGGAAACATAGCAAGACCTACTCTCTACAAAAATAAAAAAATTAATCAGGCATGGCAGCACACACCTATAGTCCCAGTTACATGGGAGGCTGAGGCAAAAGGATCACCTAGGACCAGAAAGTAGAGGCTGCAGTGAGCCGTGACCATGGCACTGCACTCTAGACTGGTGGGCAACAGAGTGAGATCTTGACTCAAGACAAAAAAAACTGACACTAGAGCCCTTTGGTTAAAGTCAACATTAACTGATGCTCAAACGTTTTTGGACATAATAGTTATACCTTGATCTATGGCCAATACCCCCCAAATCATATGACATAGAGCTGTGCTACAGTAACCTTCACAGAGCAGATCTTGGAAAACTGGATCTCTAGGAAAACCACAAGGATCACATTTTTCGGGGACATAGGAAAACTTAGTGGTGTAAGTTCCTATTACCCTCCCAAAGGGTCTTATGACATGAGAAATACCCTACGGTGTGAAAAAGCCTTAATTCTTTTAAACCAGTGGTCTCAACAGGGGTGATTTTGTCCCAAAGGGTGTATTTAGCAATGTCTAGAAGCATAAAAATGTTTCCAAATGTTATCACAAAGGTGTGTGTGCACATGTGCTACTAGCATCTACTGAGTATAGGCAGGGATGCAGTTAAACAATGCACAGTACAACTCCCCATTAAACAGAATCATCTAGTCCTAAATGTCAACAGGGCCAGGGTTGAGAAACCCTAGGCTAACCTGAAAAACTGTGTATACTCACTAATATCAAATAACATGCAAAGCAAAAATTTTAGCTTTTAAGTATTTATTATTTAAGGAGAACAAGACATAAGGAGTACTGAAAGGTGGAGGTAATTAGCATATATAAGAGGGTTCAAGTATCAGCAAATGCAACAATAACAAGATCATTCAGTTAAATACAAATGCCTGGTATACTGCCTTACCTGGAATTTCATTGGCTACAACTGAAGGAGGGCTTGACTGGTTACTGCTGATCTGCTGGTGGCTGATCATGTGACAACACTGTGGCACGGCATTACTGACCATGTAGAGCGTGTCTGGCACATTGGACATTCTAACCATTCGCAAACGCACAAGATCTGTTTGTTCCACCATCATCTCGTCTAGCACTGACTGAAATAAGAATTTAGTATTAACAGAATCAGTCAATGTTCATCTGTGTTAAATCACATTTGGAGGAAGATTATTACTTCCATCAAATAAAAAGGGAATTAATTTATTATTTCTAGCTTATAAATCTTAAAATTAATGGTGAAAGAAGAAAGTACCTCTACCTCTAATTTTTAAAGACTATTTTTGGAGCATCTCTGAAAATATGCAATCATCTTTGAAAAGCTTTTTTTTTTTTTTTTTTTGGAGTTGGAGTCTCACTCTGTCACCCAGACTGGAGTGCAGTGGCCGCTCCCGGCCACCGCAGCCTCGACCTGCTGGGCTCCGGCGATCCTTCCGCCTCAGCCTTCCGAGTAGCCGAAACTACAGGCGCGCGCTACCATGCCCGGCTGATTTTTTGATTTATTGTAGAGATGAGGTCTCGCTGCCCAGGTGGGTCTCGAACCCGCGGGCTCAGGCAATCCACTCACCTCAGCCTCCCAAAGGCGCAGGATGACAGGCTGAGCCACCGAGCCCAGCTGAAAAGCTTATTTTTAATTTTAAGTATTTGAAATGTGAAGACAGGATATAAAATTAATCAGAAATCAATTGTACACAAAATTATTATAAAGAAAACAATGTATACATGTGTTAAATATTAGTTGCAACAAAAATGTTCAAAATACAAAATATTAAAGATTGATATTAATTTAACAGACCTACAAATAAATCCAATTTCGATAAATTAGACTTAGATGAATCCATCTCACCAAACCACAGAATGACCAAAATGAGATAAAGTGTAGACATTCTCCACATTTAATGGAGGTGACTGTCTCCTCAGGGTAGCCACAGCCATCTGAGGAACAGGGACATTCCGCAGGACTGTCTGACTAGCTTGGCTGCCCATTCTTGAGAGAGAGGAAATCACGGTTAGGTCTACTATATCACAGAGTGTTTGTCATCAGACTTGACCTTTGTGAAGACCTCAGCTGCTTAAGCAATGTTAAGGATTGCACTTATTTCAGAAAAACCAGATTCAAGCATTTTGCTCCCTTCCTTTGTTTTAGAATTATTAAAAAATGCCATCCATTCAACAAGAAGTACATTATCAACCTAGGCAATAAAACAGACTCCTCACAAATCCTTTCATATACCTTAAACTAGGAATTCTAGCAATGAAAAATGAGAAAAAATTTTAAGGCAACTTAATTTTACACCCAAACACACTATTTTACCTCTTGAATTTATTTCAGAAAGCCCAATAGTGATTTCTTACTTTCAAAGACTGACAGTTCCCCCCAAAGGCCACTCCAAAGTTCTTATGGTTGAATATATCTAACAAAAATTACAGTGTTTCATTTTCACATTACCATATTTTCTTGACAAGTCCTTTATGTTACAGTGCCCATAATGCCAATTATTTACTTAATTGGTCTAAAGTTTTTTCTTAGTTTGTATAGTCAGCTGTTACAGAAGTATGTTACAAGAGGTCATGGCATTCCTTCAATTTACCAAGGAAGACAAATGTGTGCAACCCTCTTTCAGAACATTTCCTCTACCCTCAAGATAGCAAGGTACTGACAACCATTTCAGTAAAATTGTAACACTTTGCAAGGCAAGTAAGATGAGAAAAACAGAAAATGCATTTTAATAAGACCTAAGTTTAAAAACATGCTTGATTAAGTAAACGCTTCAGAAAACTATTCTGTGGAGTAGTCAGACTAGAATTCACTTTCATTTTCCCTATGGTGGGAAATATAGGATATTTCCAAATAGTTGAGTAATAGTACAACAAACCTCTTTGTGCATATGATTTGTAATTAAGTAATCTACTATCTAAGATGGTTTGTATTACCTTTGCTTCTTCCACATAGGGAGAGAACAGTCGAGGACGAACATAAATACCAGCATTTTTTTGTCGTAACCAGGCATTTGACTTTCCACTTTCTGTTGTCGGAAGCATATCTGATGGAGGAGTACTAATCAAGCCTCTTTTCATCTTAAAAAAAATTTTTTTGTTTAGATAAACTAGAGATCTATGTAGCACTATAATACCACTAAGATAAAAATATCTGTACCTATTAAAATATGCAAACTTTACCATTTAAATGAAAACTCAGACATATGAAATTTAGAAATACTTCAGATATGTAATAATATTTTTAAAAGTCAACACAAACATACCATAATTTTCCATTTTTATCTAAACAGAGGAAGGATATTTTTAAAAACAGGAGACATTAAAATGAAGTAAAGTTGGACTAAATTTAAGAACTCTCAGTGAAAACTGACTTCTGCTTTTCCTTCCATATCTGGGAACTGATTCCATCTCTGCTTTCCTCCTACCAAGACAAAACAAATACAGCGACTTGGTCTACGAGCTAGGATACAGGAGGTGCTCAGCAGCCTGGACTCTGGGCTCACAAGGAGCTTAGCAGCACGGACTTGGGGAAAGCAGACTTGGCTCCAACCCCAACTCCCCCATTTACATAACAGCCATCTGACCATGGACATCTTTTAGCTGGGCCTCACGTTAAGGGCTCCTGCATGGCCCTGGAGGAGGGGCACCGCACAACTATCTGAGCTGGAGGCCCTGCTGACGCCAAGAAAATCTGAATCAAGTATCTGTGGTTCCTGACGTGGCTGTGAGGATTAAACGAAGGCAGTGCAGATGAAGGCACCTGGCACGGCACACACAAAGAGCGCAAACTCTCACAGCCATAATTAGCAGGCCTTTTCTGGGCACTTTCTATGTTTCAGGCACGGCGTTAAGGGCAAAGACTGTATGCTTTCTAACCAAAGTTCCAAAATACTGTTCCAAACTAAATACAGGGTTTCACTTGACTTGAGTCTCAGGTTTTAAACAAAACCAAAAGTTGTTTCTCCAATATTACTCTTATATATTTATATGAAAAATAGCTGCATTAAAGTTATTTTTAACTAGTAAAACACAGCATTATCTAGTATTCAGAAAACAGAGAAAAGGAAAAGCTAAATATTCGAATTCATTACAACTATAATGCTGACAGATTTCCTTCCAGTCTTTTTCAAATGAATTTTTACATAGTTGAATTCTAAAATATACACTTTGTATGCTCCTTATTCTTAGTTATATTCCATCATTAGCATTTCCTATGTTGCTATATATTAGTATTCATAACTATTGTTCAGGGTAGCAACATAATCTGTTGGGTACTATAATTTACTGCTCATTTAATAACTTACTGTTTTATTTTGTATTCTTTATTATGTGAGGCGGAACAGTTTTTCTAAACAGAGATTCCATAAGTATGTTTTCTTCCAGTTCGTCCATGTTTCTCTCTCTCCCTCTCCCCGCCCCCCGCTTTCTTTGAGATAGGGTCTAACTTTGTTACCCAGGATGAAGTACAGTGGCACAATCATAGTTCACTGAAGCCTCGAACTCCTGGGCTCAAATGATCCTCCCATCTCAGCTTTCCAAAGCACTGAGAATATAGACATGAGCCACCGCCCCCAACCACAGGTTTCAATTTAGTACAGTAAGTCCTCTCCATATAAACCTTCAGTTGCAAAATTTCAAAGATGCAAACATGCTTTCGCACGCCCAGTTACATAAGTTAGTTCACACGTCTGGTGTACTTTTCTTACTTACTGTAAGATTAAAGCTGTGCTATTTTTTGAGGTTTTTTTTTTAATGTACTGTGGAAAACGTATTATAAACCTATCACAGAACAATACCTTGTAGCCGATTGTGTTAGTTGGGAACACAGGTTAACTCTGTTGAACTTAAGAATACACTCTTGGTACGGAACTCATTTGTATGTAGGGGACTTACTGTATTTAATTCTTCAATCTAACAGAATTGATTTTGGGTGTAAGCGAAATGACAGTTCAACTTCAAATGAATTTCTTCCTCTCCTGCTAATCATAATCAGTCCAGCACCACATTGATTTATGATAGCTAGTGTATTATGTTTCTTACATTAACTAGGACATTTTTCTGAACTATTTTATCTTACCCATTATGCCAGCTTCACAGATAGAATATTAGCATTTAAAAATATGTTTTAGCCGGGCTTGGTGGCTCAGCCTATAATCCCGCGCCTTTGGGAGGCTGAGGTGAATGGATTGCCTGAGCCCGTGGGTTCGAGACCCACCTGGGCAGTGAGACCTCCTCTCTACAATAAATCAAAAAAAATCAGCCAGGTGTGGTAGCGCGTGCCTGTAATTCCGGCTACTTGGAAGGCGGAGGCGGAAGGATCGCCGGAGCCCAGCAGGTCGAGGCTGCGGTGGCCGGGAGCGGCCACTGCACTCCAGTCTGGGCAACAGAGTGAGACTCCAACTCAAAAAAAAATAAAAATAAAAATATGTTTTACATCCTAAAAGTTACCCTTCTTCATCATGTCCTTTTTAAAAAACAGCAAAAAAAAAAACTTAAGGCTAGAGAAGTGGCTCATGCCTGAAATGTGAGCACTCTGGGAGGCAAAGGTGGGAAGACTGACTGAGACCAGGAGTTTGAGACTGCAGTGAGCTACCATCATACCACTGCACTCCAGGAGCTTGGCCAACAGAGTGAGATCCCATCTCTAAACAAACAAATAAATAAATAAATATTCATATCAGCTTGTTTTTCTAGTGGACTTTTGTAATGTTCTCATACAGTTACAAAAACTATTATGGGTTGGACTTGGTAGCTCAGCCTGTAATCCCCGCACTTTGGGAGGCCGAGACAAGTGAATTGCCTAAGCCCACAGGTTCAGGACCAGCCCCTGCAACTTGGCAAGACCTTGTCTCTACAATAAATAAAAAAATTAGACACGTGTGGTAGCACGCGCCTGTAGTTCTGGCTACTTGGAAGGCTGAGGTGGTAGGATCGCTGGAGCCCAGCAAGTCGATGCTGGGGTCGCTGTGAACGTGCCACTGCACTCCTGGGCAACGGAGTGAGACGCCAACTCAAAAAAAAAAAACAAAAAACTATTATGATGTTTACACGCATTATATTAAATTTATAAACCAATGTGGGAAGAACTAATATTTATAATATTGATTTGCCCATCCATTCAAGCAATTCTATTAAATTTTTTAAACATCCGCTGCTTTAAAAAAAATTGTAAAAATAACATGAGCAAGTCTATTGATTTTCAACTGGGTCTCAAATAGAATCAGAACATCTAGCCACCCTTGTGCACATTGAACCCATTCCCCATCCCCTGCTCTGAGTCACCACCATTCTCGAGACTCTCTCAACGTAACTTCTGCCTTTTCTTTTTTGAGTAAGAATCGACTGGCTCTACACTGGTAATGACTGAATTGACATCCCTAAAAACAATGCTCGTGCAAAAGTTACCCACTCAACTCTCCAAACACTGGATTGTACCTTGTGACAGGCACGGGGGACACAACATTGTACACAGCAGATGCCTGTTTCTCAGCTCAAGGAATTTACTGCTTCTCAATATTCTATTGGTAGTAGGAATTATTTACAATTATAAAAAAAGAGAAGACTGGCATTTTTCTTTTCATAAAAGGGATAAAGGAAACACTTACTGCATCACTTAAGACTTCACTGTTCATAGGTAAGATGTGTTCAATTCGCACAAAAGGTAAGAGAGAAGAAAGGATCTCTCTAAGCTCTTCCATGTCCAGGTCTCGCCTTTTCACACCTCTTTTGTTCACACTATGGGCAGTGCCACTCAGTAAATTTGGCTCTATGAGACAGAAAATGAAAAGTCTCTAACCAAATCTAAATGTTCAGAGACAGGCTTTCTTTCTTCTCTAGGGCATATACTCACAGCACCACTTAAGTTACATCTGCTTTAAAAAGTGTTACAAATCAATTTTTCTTTCATAAGACGTTTATTAAATGAGACATTCTTGGAATAGAGACATTCTTGGACAAAGAAAAAGCATGGTGTCAATAGTACAATAACATTCCTTTATGATTGCTCTGAAATAAAGAGTAACTCAAAGGAAAAAAGAGGACAATCTATTGAAGTCTAGTTTGATCAACAGCTTTAAGTCTTTTTTTTTTTTTTAAACAAGGAACTTGAAAGTTTCTTAGGGATTATCATGCTAAAAGCCTTCTTACTTTTATGACCAGCATTCCAAATGGGCATATGCTATTTCTAGTCACTATAGGTTATCAGTATGCCCGTTTTTCTCCATTTTTGTTTTAGATTCAGGGGGTACACTTGCATGTTTGTGGCATCAACATATCGTGTAGTGGTGGGGGTTGAGTCTTAGGTGGCCCGTTCCCCAGAGAGTGCACACTGGACCCAACAGGAAACTTCTGAACCCTAGCTTCGCCATCTCTTCCCTTACTAGCATCCACGACTTCCATCTGCGCTGCCATTCAGCTCCCGCATATAAGTGAGAACACCCAGAGTTCAGTCTTTTGTTTCCTCATCAGTTCCCTTAGGATGCTCTCTAGCTCCACCCATGTGGTTGTAAAGGACATGCTTGCTTTCTTGTTTGTGAATGTGAGGATATGTATATATTTAACAGCAATTTAGCAACATATGAAGAACTTTGTGCCCAAAGCAGCAAGAGCTAATGTGCACTCAATCTAGTTTTAAGATTTTTATGAAAATCTCCTAAAATCTACAACGGAAACGTGCCACATAAAAGTAGACCTTTTAGCTGGGCTCGGTGGCTTAGGCTATAATCCCGCACCTTGGAAGGCTGAGGTGAGTGGACTGCCTGAGCCCGCGGGTTCAAGACCCGCCTGGGCAACTTGGTGAGACCTCATCTCTATAATAAATAAAAAAATTAGCCAGGTGTGGTAGCGCACACCTGTAATTCCAGCTACTTGGAAGGCTGAGGCGGAAGGATCGCTGGAGCCCAGCAGGTCGAGGGTGCAGTGGCCGGGAGCACCAGTCTGGACAACAGAGTGAGACTCCAACTCAAAAAAAAAAGTAGACCTTTTGACCTTTAATGTGTAATATATGTCCACTGTCCAGAGCAGAGGTGCGAAAATTACATTATTGTGGGAAATT
Organism: Carlito syrichta; assembly: GCF_000164805.1. NCBI lineage: Eukaryota > Metazoa > Chordata > Mammalia > Primates > Tarsiidae > Carlito > Carlito syrichta. The sequence continues at coordinate 89,523 of NW_007075036.1, forward strand.
TATTTTTTTATTTATTTTAAAGATGTGGTGTACAATTCAGGATTAGGTACACAAGTGGCCATCGTACAGGTAAATTTGGACCTCCTTTTGATGTTCACTTTGCCTGCTTTGAGATCAGGTACACTTATTGATGTTGTGTCGTGTCCCAACCCCTCCCCCTGCACCCCCCCCCCAGCAGTATCCCACCACTGCCAATTCCTTTCTTATACTATTATGGCAAATGTTCAGGGTCTGCTTATGAGTGACAACATATGGTACTCTGTTGTTTCTGTAATAGATCACCGAGTATGATAGATTCTAAATCCATCCAAGTTGCTGCAAAGTCCATGTTTGTCCTTCTTTATGGCTGCGTAACAATACGTTGTGTTATGTACCATATATTTTTATCCAGTCCAGTTTCGATGGGCAGCCCAGTTGGTTCCATGCTTTTGCTACTGTGAATAGTGCTCTAATACACATGCATGTGCAGGTATCTTTTTTGTAGAATGATTTGAGTTCCTCCGGGTATATTCCCAGTAGGGGGACTGCAGGATCATATGAAAGGTCAGTGTCTACTTCTTTTAGAAATCACCACACTGCGATCGCCACATATACACAATGGAATATTATACAGCCATAAAGAAAGACAAACATATGGACTTCACAGCAACGTGGATAGATTTGGAGTCAATCATACTCAGTGATTTATCACAGAAACAAAGAACAGAGTACTCACTCATAAGCAGACCTTGAACAATTATAATACTATAAGAAAGGGATTGGGAGTAATGAGAAACTGTCAGAGGAAGGGGGTGGGATTGGCAGTTGAGGGAAACTGCTAGGGGAGGAAGGGGCATACCTCATCAACAAGGTTATCCACATACGTAACATTTGTATACCAAACCCTGAATTGTCCCCCACCTTTATAGTAAAAAAAATTTAAAAAAAGAAATCGCCACACTGTTTTCCAAAGAGGTTGCACTAGTTTGCATTCCCACCAGCAGTGTAGAAATGTTCCTTTCTCTCCACATCCTTGCCAGCATCTGTTGTTGTTTTATTAATGATGGTCATTTTTACTGGGGATGGGTATTATCTCAATGCGGCTTTGATTTGCATTTCTCTGATGATTAGTGAGGCTGAGCACTTTTTCTTGTGTGTTGGTTTCCCTTATATCTTCTTTTAAGAAGTGTCAATTCAAGTCTTTTGTCCACCTTTTAATGGAGTTGTTTTTTTTCCTTTTGTTATGTTTGAGTTCCTTGTAGATCCTGGATGTTAGGCCTTTGTCAGATATACAGTTGGTAAATATTTTTTCCCATTCTGTGGGCTGTCTCCCTGTTCTCTTGATGGTTTCTTTGGCTTTCCAGAAGCTTTTCAGTTTGATGAGGTCCCACTTGTCTATCTTATCTCTTATGGTATGAGCACTTGGGGTTCTGATCAGGAATTTGTTGCCAGTTTCAATTTCCATATGGGTGTCTCCTGCATTTTCTAAGGTTATTATAGTTTGAGATTTTACATTTAGGTCTTTGATCCATTTAGAGTCGATTTTTATATATGGAATTTTGGAAATTTTTAATCACCTCTTTAATCTAGGGGGTTGTGTTTTTTTTCCTTAAAAAATTAACACAAAATAGGATCTTTTTCATTCATGAATATAAATGCTGGATTTTTTTTTGCAAATATTCAATAGGCAAACTAATATTTCTCTTAAGTCATATGGGGTGTGTGCGTGTGTATATATAAATAAAAAATAAACATATATAAAAATATCATTTTTGAGAAGCTAACCTTTTGCTGGAGTCATTAAAAGTGTGTAGGAAATGATTTCTTTTTCCCTGCCTTATTATGATTTGGTTTAATACTTACATAAGGCACTGCTGTTCAAAATAATCTTTTCTTAAAGTAGTGGCATCCCGTTTTGATACAAAATCTTATATGAAACCCCCTAAGTATGTAACAGGTAAGGGCAGAGCCATTTGTCTTCCTTCTTCATTCTAACCCACTTTGAAAAGTACTGTTTTAAGGAAAATTTTATCCCTTAATGATGCTTGTTTTCTGTCCTAAATAAGTGATATTTCATCATTACCAGCTTCACATCAATGAACAAGTCTGTGTCCTATAGTGATTATGCTGAGTTGTATACAATCAATTCTTATTTGTAATAGTTATGCTCTATAAAGTTGACACAAACAATGAATTGGTGAATACTGAACTACTATACCGCTCACAGGGGAAACATGGGGTTCAGTTCCTATGGGCCTGTGGTCACAACGTTTTTGTCAGATGATCATAATTTTGTTTTACATGTGTGTTTGTGTTCAAAGACTTTAATATATATTGTTGGCTCATTAACACTGTACTCATGACCAACAGCATTGTAATTCACAACTGAATGAAACTTATCTAACACATGAATTTTCTCTGTAAGACTTCCTTGTCTTACACTAGACAGCACTTAAGCACTACACTTGGGGGCCATTTTAAGCAATAAGATTACTAATAAAAAACATTAAAAATGTAAAAGCTACTTAGTGGCACTAAATAGATTATGAAAGGATACTTGTTTACAAAAGGAGCTCTAAAACAAGAAGGCATTGCCTTGTTCAACTTTAGTGGGGAATATGCTCACTGGGTGGCAAATTTCTTGCTGCTCTGTGCGTGTCTACGAACGACTGTGAAAGTGCCATGGATGTGAATTTTAACATTACAAGGAAGTTTTAGTAAGTATGTAAATTCACATATACAGTCTATACAAATAAGGATCAATTGCATATTGGCATTTAAAAAAACTTTCTAAATTAACTGTTGTGGTTTTTACATTAAAAAATTCAAATCTAAGAATTGCTAAATTCTTTTGCAGGCCACAGAAAAATAAAATAGAAGAAATAAAATTGGAAGACTGCTTGTTCCCTAGTGCTTAAGTAGTAGCATGCTAAAGAACTACTATCCATAAGAAATTTTGAAGGTAGGTTTAGTACAGTATCTTTCATATTTAAAAATATGACAGGACAAATCTAAATATACTAAGAACCACTGACTTGAACACTTCATAACAGGTAAACTTTATGATATACCAATTATATCTGAAAACAGCTATTGAAAAGTGACAGAAAACGAAAATTTGTATTGACTTTCTCTAATTTTAAATTTGTATTCAGTATATGGGGGAGCCCCCCCCACCGAAATTTATTCATAAAAAACTGTGAATTTATTCTTACATGTTGAAACTTCAGTCACCTTCAAACTATTCTCTGTCTGATGCAATACACCTAGCGAGATGCTTTTCCCACTGCCCAAAGCAGTTTTTTGACTCATCGTTTTTTATGCCTTTCAGTGCTTTGGCTGCTTTTCCTTTCACCTCTTTCACATTGGCAAAATACTTTCTTTCGAGAATTTTTTCCATCAGGGAAACCAAGAGAAAGTCACTTGGGGCAAGATCAGGTCGATGAGGAGGGCAGGCCAGGGGGGTCAGGCCATTTTGGGTCAAGAGCTGCTGAACACTCAGCACAGTGTGCATTGTCACGGCGGTGGAACCAGTCACCCATCTGTCTCAACTCAGGACGCTTCTCCCACAAACCGTGACACAATCTTCTCAGAACTTCCAGATAAAAACATTAGGTGATCGGCCAGGTTCAGTGACTCAGCCTGTAATCCTGCGCTTTGAGCAGCCAAGGTGAGTGAATTGCTCGCAGGTTCGAGAACCACTTGGGCAACTTGGCAAGGCCTCATCTCTACAATCAATCAAAAAAAGTAGCTCAGCAGGTCGAGGCTGCGGTGGCCGGGAGCGGCCACTGCACTCTAGTCTGGGCGACTGAGTGAGACTCCAACTCAAAAAATAAAAATAAATAAAAATAGATAAAAACATTGGCTGATTGTTTGATCCGCAGGAACAAATTCCAAACATACTATGAGGGGCCTGCCCTCCAAAAGATAATTCCGGTTTTCCTTGGGTCCCCCCTCATGTAAAGGCAAACAACAATGCATGAGGTGAGGACAACAGGTAGACAGGCAAGGAGACACAAGTAGAAGACTTCAGAGAACCCTAAGCTGAAAGCCCAGCCTCCCACTAAGATGCCCCTCTCTCCTCCAGCAACCCCAGCTGGAGGTCATTCCAAAGGATGACTTCTCTTTCACCCTCCACAACATTGAAAAATAAACAAATGTTTCATCTGTATTCATATTTTTATTGAGGTAAAATTCACATAATACACCATTTGCTACTTAAAACATTTAAAAGTGTACACGTCAGTGGCTTTTAGTATATTCACATTGTTGTGCAACCATCAACACTCATTCCAGAACACTTTCATCAACAATGTGCTTTTATAACACTTTAATTATTTCATGAAATTTTTCATTCTAATATTTCCATGAATCAGTCAACATATATTATTAAGCATGTAAGAACATAATAAAACGTATCCTATTAAAGTTACAAAATAAGATTTTTCTGATACATTTATTTTAACAAATTATGCCCACTCCACTAAAGGATTTCACTGATTATAAAAACTTCTATCTTCACCAGACAATAGTGTCAATTTTCAAAACTGATGTGCAGCACAGCATTTCAGTAAGCTTTTGAGACTGTAAGAACCACCAAATATTTACACAAGCTACACAAGCTAATTAGCACAAGCTTACCTCTATCTGCTATTCTTTTCATCAACTGATGCTCTCCCCATTTAATCAGATATTTAAGGATATCTTGTTCACTCGCCTACAATTAAAAAAAGGTTTACATTTATTTTCGTGAAATTTAATAAATGGTTAATTTCATTAATGATTTTTTTCTAAGTCATAATGTAAATACAGCATGCAACTTACCGTGTTCCACTCTTTCTATTGGCTATTTGGAATTTTAAAGTTAATTCTGTGATCTATCAACAGCAAATATACAAGACCGCATTACGTATATTTTATCCAGCAACCTCACTCTTGGCTCCAACTAAATTTTGTATTCTTATTTCCATCTTTTTTTTCTTTATCCTGTTCCTTTCCCATTTTAAATTATCTTATCTTACTATATGGTTTCTATACAGCTGTCTTAAATTCTTTTCTGGAACAAGATAGAGATAAATGAAAGTGAAAGTACAGGGATACAGATTGACTACTATCTTCTGCAGGGACAAGAAAAACAAGCACAGCAACTTGATTTGGCAGAAGACACTATAGTCTCTACAAGGCCTTCTACTGACTGGTGAAGAACTCTTGAAGCACAATCTGTGAAACAGCAATGTACTCCTCATTTTTCTGTACTTTATTTAAAGTCTTAGAGCAAACCCAGGCCGCTCTCCAAGTATTTCAGTTTCCAAGAAGGAACACAAAGCTCAATATACAGAACTGACAAATCCTAATTTCTATAAACATGTAACATCCAGTCTTGGCCAGGACAGTGAGACAAGGTAATGAACAAAGATTCTCCATAAATCAAGCCTAAGTATCACAACATTTGTACCGCAATCAAAGCAACATACAAAGGAAAATGCACAGATGCTGAGTGGATTACTTAACTCTTTACTACATTTCTAACTAAAATGGTAGCATTTTATAATTTTTCTAGTACAAATTCAAAGGAGATAGGAAATAGCTCAATGGGTTTATGTCTTCATAGCATTAAAGCAGTTGTACAGTTTTTAACATAATATTCATGCAGCCAATACAAAAATAAATAAATAAGGTTGAACATACTTTACCTGAAAGATTTTTGGGGGGCAGTTTTAAAAATCTATTATTCATTTAAATTACCAAATTAGAGTGACATGTAAGTCAAGAAAACAAGAATTTGGTAAAAACTACTTCTGATTAAAAATAAGCAGTTGCCGGAAGCAGTGGCTCACACCTGTAATCCCAGCACTTGGAAGGTAGAGGCGAGTGGATTGCCTGAGTCCAGGGGTTCAAGACCAGCATGGGCAGCTTAGTGAGACCTCGTCTCTACAATTAATTAAAAAACGAGCCAGGCGTGGTGGTGCGCACCGGTAGTCCCTGCTACTTGGAAGGCTGAGGCGGAAGTATCGCCTGTGCCCAGTGGGCCAAGCTGTGGTGGCTGTGCCATTGCACTCCAGCCTGGGAGACAGAGTAAGAGACTTCTGCTCAAAAATGTTGTTTTTAAATTTTAAAAATAAGTAGTTGAAAACATATTTTGGCAGAACATATACACTCAGTTTTTATAATTATTTGAACAGATCAGAAATTAAATAATATTTTTACTTTGTGCTGAAGCTATAGCCTACAATTTAAGCATGTGACACTCCATCAAAAGAAAGAAACCATTATAGAAATCGGTATTAATGGAAGCCAAGACAATCACTGTCATGATGTGCTTCTGACCTTGCCTACCACTTCAACGGCTTTTTGGTGTATGAAGATCAAGTGAGCCAGAAAGAAGGCTTTTGTTGCCAAAATATGAAGAGGGCAGTCCTGGGTGGTTTGATCACAGCCCATTTCTCTCCTCCTTCCCAACTCGTGACGGAAGAATAATAAAGTATGGATGGATTTCTTGGTGTACGTAACGAATGACAATGAATTTGAGAGGTGTATAAATGATTACCTGTAGGTAGTCAGACTGGATAGCAGTAAGCAGATGGTCTTTGCTGAGTTCATAAAAAACATCCGAAGTCATGACCTGGGAAAATTCCTCACAGAGGAAATGTAAAGCTTGTCGGTGCACCCATTTAGAGCCATATGGATGAGAGCTCCACTTGAGGATGGCAATTAAAGTATCTAATGAGATGCTCTCAGCAATGATATCCTCACAGCCTAAAAGAAAAGGCAAATACTTCTTGAGATTAATCATGAATATTACTTATTGAACATTAATGTGCTAAGCACTATACTTAAAAGCAGCAATAGTAAAAAAGAACTCAAGGAGATAAATAAAATCTCATGGAAACCACCAAGACTTGGTGGGATGGGGCACAACAGACTATGGCACCTACAGAGATTTAGAGAAAAGGCAGGAGAATCCTCCCAACTGACCAAGAAAATAAATATCAATGTGCAAATCCAATAATGTGAAAAAGACAGTACAGTAGAAAGGAAAGAGTCGGCAGAAATGCTGTAGTTGTGAAAACTGGCCAGGGGGAGAATGTGGAAGACACCTGACTAACGAGAGAATCCATGCCAAGGAAGACAAGTGGGCTGCCAACAAGGAAGAGACCTGTTCTTTGTATCACCCCAATGAAAACATCACACCTTGCATTGCTGATTGGTTAACTCCTCAGAAAACACAAAATTCATAGTTCTGTTTTATTCACCTGGACTTAATGCTGACAAACTTGAATGGTTTAAGTGAAAAGGACCAGGATCCTGGAGAAAGCAACTATGTCATTTTAAGAACTAAAAGAAGAAAATCTGAGGATAGCCACTGCTACTTCTCCTTAGGATAAATCATTTCAAAACATAAAGATATATAAAATCTGAATGACAAAAAGTGTGAGGGGGAAAATGCCTAAATCTGACAGAAATTCTTTGAGTTTACCATAAAATAAAAACTAATTCCTGATAATGTGGAAAAAAGAGACACTTAAATACCACCACCAAAAATATGGCTATACAGACTGCTCTCTAATGATCTCAGAGTTTTAAAAGATATAGACAAAAGACGTTGTCACGTTAATGAGCGTCAAAGACATCCAAAGTTCAAAGTTATTTGTGAAACCATGAAAGGTGAAAAGAGAAAGGGAGTGAATTCTACCTGTAGGTGACAGAAGATCGTTAGCACCCAATATGGAGTCTACAAAAAGCAAAGCCTTATTCCGTTTTCTGATAGGTTCCAGATAAGAGAAATATCACAGATAATTGTGCAACTTGATTTCCACAAACGATCTAACAAAGTATTTCATGACATTGCTAGGTTGTTAGTATAAGACAGGGACTGCTGTCTTCACTGTCTCTCTAGCATTTTCTTGTACATGTGTGCTAAATAAAAATGAACAAATAAGCTCTTTATAGGTAAGATGAAAAGACAGGATGACTGAACAGTAGTTAACAGAATCATTCATAAGTAGCACTGATTAACTTCAAGGTGGAATGGGGGGGCCCTCTGTTTTTGCTATGTTTATCAAGAATTTGTATAAAGATATGGAAAGTATGCTTCAAAATCTCCAGATGACTCCAAATTGTGAAACACAGTTTTGTTTTGTGTTTTTTGATTTGTTTTTGGAGACAAGGTCTCACTCTGTTGCCCAGGCTGGAGTGCAATGGCATGATCATTGGTCACTGCAGCCTCGATCTCATGAGCTCAAATAATCCTCTTGCCTCAGCTTCCTGAGTAGCTAGGACTACTGGCGCGTCACCACACCCGGCTGGGAGGCATAGTTAACAACACACTACATAGCAGAATCATAAGTGGCTAAAAAGATCAGTCAAAAGGAAGTTGGAATATCACTAGGAAAATTTATTCCACACATAAAAGAAAATCAACTGCAGAGTAGATGATAGGGGAGAGGCTAGTTTGTCAATTATGCAAAATAGTATCTACAGAATGAATGCAAAACTTGACATGGTTGCTAACACACTCAAGCAATCCCAGACTTTTCAGGTACAAGCATTGAGTCCTAATCAAGAAACTAAATGTTGCATTCCTCTCTTGTGGGGTGCTGTGTTATTCTGGGCCCTATGTTTTAGATGAGCACTGACCAAACTGCAAGATTCTTGGAGGAGGGCCAGAGAATAGTAGAGAGTTTGAGACTTGTCACAGCAGAAAAGCTCCAAGCAAGAAAGGTTATTTGGATTATGGAAGAGAAACCTGAGCAGAGACATAAGAGCTGTCTTTCAATGCCTGGCAGGCCTTCGTGAAACAGAAGAAAAAACTGACTTCTCTGTTGTCTCAAAAGTGGGTCTTGGGAAACAAATGGATGTCAAAAGAGCAATACTGGCTCAATAATATAAAATCTCTAGTAATTAGAATTTATTTCTTCTTCTCTCCTCAAACAAAGGATCCCTCCAGAAAAGTACAGGAGCAGAGGCTGGCTATCACATTAGGGGTAGAACGCAAAGAATCTTTACAGTGTACAGGGAACTAAGGTCCAAAGACAACCAAGCTGATTCCACCACAGAATCATTTTTAGAAAGATGGTATAGAGTAATCCTAAGATTAATTTTAATCTAAACTTTAAAATAACATCCTTATAAGGAACACTTTGAGATCACCACAATGAGAGCCACACAAAAATGACACCATGAATATGTGCTGATGAGAAATAGGAAATATGGAAACGTTTTGAACAGTCTTCGTGATCTCATGGTGAGCCATGAATGCCAAACTGAGGAGTACAGACTTGATCCAGTGGCCAGTGGAGAAGTTCTGTTGGTCTGTTTTTTTTGAGTTGGAGTCTCACTCTGTCGCCCAGACTGGAGTACAATGGCACACTCCCAGCCACCGCAGCCTCGACCTGCTGGGCTCCAGTGATTCTTCCGCCTCAACCTTCCGAGTAGCTGGAACTATAGGCATGCGCTACCATGCCTAGCTAATTTTTTTGACTTATTGCAGAGATGAAGTCTTGCCAAGTTGCCTAGGCAGGTCTCGAACCCGCAGGTTCAGGCAATCCACTCACCTCAGTCTCCCAAAGCGTTGGGATTACAGGCTGAGCCACCAAACCCAGCTGGTCTGTTGTTTTAAAGTAGGCATTTGGAGTAGAATTGCATAGGATGAGTCAATCTGATAGATGTGTTTGGGAATGAAGTATGGGAAATTAAAGATGGTTATTTAAAAGGCTGTTCACAATCTTACTAAACCAGAACACGGGCAGTGGTAAAGAGAGACAATTAAAGATGACCATACGTTTAAACTTCTGAGGTCTACAAAGAAGCAGGGTATGGTATGAAAAACGGGCTTTAAAATCAGACAGACTGGACTTGAAATCCCAGCTCTTCCACTTAGTCGCAAAATCCATTTGGGCAAATCACTTAACTCTTTGAGTCAAAATGTTCTCATCCTGTGAGATACTTCCTACCTCACAGGGCTGTTAGGAGATTTAAGTGAGACTCTACTCTTGACGCTCTACATTTGTTCAAGCCTTCTGGAGTACTTAAGCTGAGGACTGTGAATACCCAGCTCTTCACTGCCTGCTTCCTGGTGATGTCACCAGCCCCCGGTTGTCCCCTCATTGAGGCTCATCTTCCCAGAGGACAGCTGCAAGCCAGAGCTCTCACAACTCCCAGAGCCACTCTTCACCTTTACTGGACAGTTTCACCTGGATATCCCACAAACACCTTACATGCAAAAGTCAACTAATTTCCCCTGGGAAATCTCATCCTCCCCTTAATCTATTTTAGAGAAGGTATGACAGCTACCTAGCTACCAAAGCCAGATATCTGAGTACCATTACTGATTCCTTCTCCTGAAACCCAAAAACAGTCTATCACCAAATGCTGTTCATTCTTCTTGTAAATCCATTTCCTTCACAGACTCTCCACTGAATTTCTACTACCTCCCTTTCAGAATCTGATACTTTTTCCATGCATTATTGAAATAATCTTTTAAAAATTGCTACCTTGTCTTTCTTCTTCTAATCTGCTCTCCAGTGTTGCCAGAATGATCTTTTAAAACGTAAATGATATGTGCCTCTGTAACAAATTATTCAATAGCTTCAAGTTGCAAATGACTTCAAGTCCAAACTACATTTCTCTTGATGACCTGGCACCTGCTTGTTCTTCCCATCCCAACACATTCTGTATTCTAGTTATGCTGCATTGCTTCCATGTCCCTGAATCCCACTAAACCCCTGCACTCCAGGCCTTTGCACATGGTATTCCATCTCTCTGGAAGGCTCCTCTCTTAACTTCTGCATCCTTTAAGACTCAGCTTAGATGCCTTCTCTTGTAAGAGCCTACCTTGATCCTACTCCCCAAAGCCCACATCAGGTGTTTCTCCCACCTCAACGTTTCTCAGGTGCCCTGTATTTCTCTAACAGCACTAAACTCTTGTAATATTACATTTTTCGTATATATCTGACTCTTTCATCAGACTAGAAGTTCCTTTGGGGTAGAGTCCCCAACTTATCTCAGATTCTACAGTGCCTAATACCTAGTAATTAACTAAAAGCAAATAATAATATCTAATGATAATATCTGAAAACTTATGTATAAAACATTATATACATGTATCAATGCTCTGTGCCATGTGCTTACCTTAGAATATTTATTCTAGCACTTCTTGAAGAAGGTGGCATTATTATTCATTATTATTACTATTATTACTATTCCCATTTTACAGATGAGAAAACCAAGGCTCACGAGGATTAAATAACTTGTCCAAGGTCACACAGCTAGGAAGAAGACAAATTACATTTAAACAGATACTTTCCTTCTCTCCTGAAGATTCCCTCTTCTCTTTTTTATTCCTCTAACCGATGAACTGTTACTAATCAATGCTTGTTAGAACTTATTTACTTAGAACCACTTCTCATCAACAGAAAAGCACATTGTAAGTACACCAAACATAGGATATTAACTTGAAAGGAGGATAGGCAAAAACTAGAATGTTGGAAAGTATATAGGGGTTAATCTTATAATGCCAAAATTAGTATTTTCATATTATGGCAAAGGACTTCAATTAGTGATAATGACTCTGTCAAGGTTATCAATATTGAAATGAAAATGTAAACACAGCAGTGAGCTAGAAGAAGTACTGGGTAAGGAAAGATCAGCAAGCAGATGCCAAGAGGGTTCAATATGGCGCCACTTTCTTGGTAAATTCTGGACAAGTCTTGTAGATCCAAACGCACTATGAGCACACTCGAAGATGGCCAGACTCTTGCTGACAACATGTTCCTAACACAAACCCCTCAAGACCAACACGTAAATGAGAATGTCCACCAAGTGCATGCAGGTATTCAGTACTAGTGGGCAGTATGTCATCTCTTCTCTCAGTACTTCTCCAATTATCTCAGGTCAAGAGTTCTTTTTCTTTCTTTTAAAATCTCTAATCTGTCAGGGACCAATACTTTTGTAAAATTCAGCAGAAATATTGCTTGAGTATTGTGGTAACTGCTAGAAAAGTTTCTAATGCTGACTCTCAATTTCTGCACTTACCTCACTCATTGTAGACACGCGGAATAGCACTGCTGCCTAGAGTCCCCTCCGCTTTGGGGACACAGGCTTGCCTTGTCCTCTTGCCTTCTATGAAAGAACACACTGTGTAGCCGGGCATGGTGGCGCATGCCTGTAGTTCCAGCCACTTGGAAGGCTGTAGCCGAGGGATCGCCTGAGCCCAGCAGGTCAAGGCTGCGGTGGCTGTGAGCGTGCCACTGCACTCCAGCCTGGGCGACAGAGTGAGACTTCGACTCAAAAAAAAAAAAAGAAAAAGAACAAAAAAAAAGAACACACTGTGGCTGGCTTATTGGTACCAGCTGGAGAAGGGCAGCATTGGGAACACGGCCACCCCTGCTGACCCAGACAGCAGCCTTGCCTGCTGCAAACAGAAGTAGACCTGCCCCAGCTAACCCAGAAACTTGTGAGAAGTCAATGTTGGTTGCTACATACCACTGACTTTCTCAGACTGTCTGCTACACAGCAATGGCTAACTAATAAACCATGTAACTTTTTGGATGAATTCAAAAGCTTTCATTAACAACTTCCTTGTAACAGAGAAACACTACAAGGCATCTCACGACTAAAAGGCACCAATGCATTCTGCTCAGGCAGCAAATCTTCAAAGATGTGGGGAGGTTCACAGATAGTAAAGGGGGCCGTCCCCCCCAAAAAGAAGTCTCTTTTTGGATGGTGGGCCCCTTGTAGTGCAAGTATTCCTGCTAGGTAAGTGTTCTAGGAACCAATAAGCATCTGTGTGCCAGTTAGTACTGTTGTAAGAGGCTGTGTCTGGCTTCACCGAATTTCTTCTGGAGACTCTTTCAATGCATGTGCCTGTTTCGTGATAGGTGAGTCACAACACACTGCCCACATTGTGCTGCTCACCCGTTTTTGACCCAAAAGGGCATGACCCCCATGCCCCGCCCTCCCCACCTGATCTCACCCCATGTGACTCTTTTTGTGACTCCAGATGAAAAAAGTCCTTAAAGGAAAACGTTTTGCTGATGTGGAAGAGGCGAAACAACAATGGCCAAAAATTGGCATCAAAATTGATGAGCTCAAAACAGTAGCAAAAAGAACCTCGATAGGTGTATTGCATCAAATGGCGAGTACTCTAGAGGTGACTGAAGTTTAAACATGTAAAAACATACAATCTTTTGTAAGTAAATTCTGAGTTCCTTGGGGTCCCTGCCTCATAGAGTCAACTTAAAATTCCTTTTACAGCTGGGCTCGGTGGCTCAGTCTGTCATCCTGTGCCTTTGGGAGGCTGAGGTAAGTGGAATGCCTGAGCCTGCAGGTTCGAGACCCGCCTGGGCAAGTTGGCGAGACCTCATCTCTACAATAAATCAAAATGAGCCGGGCATGGTAGCACGCCCCTGTAGTTTCAGCTATGTGAAAGGCTGAGGCGGAAGGATCGCCAGAGCCCAGCAGGTCAAGGCTGCGGTGGCCTGGAGCAGCCACTGCACTCCAGTCTGGGCGACAGAGTGAGACTCCAACTCAAAAAAAAAAAAAAAATTCCTTTTGCTTGTGTGATAAGCACACGTTACAGATCCATCTCCTACTTGTTTAAACCTTTCTTCTATTCTTTCACTGGAATATTTTCTTTCTAATCCTTAATGTGGGTAAAAATGCCTCTTTCAAAAATGTGAGCTACAACCAATATGAATAATTCAGGATGACATATAAAGAGGTAAAACAAATTAATTTGAAATTTAGTAACAAAAAGAATTATTCTGCTGCCTGTTAAATGTTTCTGTTTTTAATAATCATAACTCTTTATTTCATCTGTTCGCGTTTTTCCCTCCAGTAACTAAAACAAGGCTCAATGTGGACAGCTCTTCTGAACACACTGTCAGGATCTGTCTTCATTTCCCCTCATACCTCATTTTTCCTACGTTGGCCCTCCCATTGGTGTTTCATCAGGACCACTGGGAAACCTTTCTACTCGCTCAAGTCTATCAGGAGATGTATAAACAGCTTCCAGGTTCAGAGTTGAGATGGGAAGAGGAAGAAAGAAACAAGTAATGAAGAAGGAAGGAAAAGAACTGCAGAGGGAGAACACAGCTTGTCATTCAACTTAAAACAAGACCACAAGCTAAGAGCAAGGCTGGCCTTAGACTTGGCACGAGACTTCAGTGGCACAAGAGTTAGCAGAAAGACTTAAAAGTGCAAACAGGCTGAGAGAAAAGCTGCTTCAATTCTTTCCTACTAATCTGTGCATGACTGCTTCTGAATCCTGAGGAAAGAAATTAATAAACAAGAGGGAAGCAAGTGTGGCAGATAGTAGTAGAAAGAGCAGGGACTTTGAATTCAGGCAGCTGTATCATTAACACTTGGTTCTCTCATTTAGTGCATGCTAGAGCACATACCCACCCCGTGAGTCTTATTTCCTCATATGTTGGTTATAATAATCCACTAGAGTTCTGAAGATAATGCTGGATATGGGGAACCAATGTGTCTGTACACTACCCTTTTTCTAAGCTAGAAATCTTAAATATCTACTGTGCCTACCTGCCCTCTTTGACCTCAATACCTAACTAGTCAATGTATCCAACAGACTCCCACATATCCTTCAATTAGCCTCCTTATTTTCCGTTCCCACTATACCACCTTTGCTCAAGGTGCTGTTAGCTCAGCAATAGTAGTGGCACTTAAATGGAGTGGGAACATTAGTAACATTAAGGCCCAGATGTTGGCTGGCTTTAGTTAGCAGCTTTCGAAGCCGTGAAAAAAGAAAGTGACAGGCTCAGGTTAGCCAGTCCTCAAATCTAGGTACTCTTCAAAGACTAAAGACTTCCAAGTAAGTACTTAAGGAGACCCTTTTTTCTGTAGCTGCAGGAAAACTCAGGCTCAAGATTTAATTTTAAGGATATTAGAACTACAAGAATGAACTATGAATGAAAGCCTCAACAAGTCTTCTACAATAAAAATTGGGACCTGATAGGAACACCTGGACACAGAAACCAGGGTGGATTAATTGAGAATGTTGAACTCAAGATTTATCTGAATTTTCTGGGCTAGGAGAATCAACTCCTTCAACTATTTACTAGAGAACAGCAATCTCCTCTTGTCTGGAGAACCTGCAGGTACCCGAAAAGATAACGCTTGTCCTCTTCAAGACCTGTTTCTGCCTCCCCTGCCTCCAAACCAATAATCAGCATCAAGCTCATAGCACAATGTGAGTAGGAGAATATAGTCCTTATTGTGGAAGGAAAGAGTAGATGCCCAAAGAACTGCAAGACTTGGCTGTCTGCACTGACAGGTCCTGAGGTCCTGAAGGTACACTTGTGGGAGTGGACCCTGAGTGTGTTAGACCAGGATGCAAAATCTGAGGCAATACAATAGAAGCAGGAAGAAATTCACTCAGAACTCAAGGAATTCACCAGAGTATCTTTTGGTGCTTCTTTGTCCAATGACAATGATAAGAGACCTAGTAACTGCAGCAACTATGGATAACGAAACTAAGAGCTCAGGTATCTCTGGAATGAAGATCTGGCTCCTCTTACCTGGGAGGTTGCCTAGGTCTGCTGAAGTGTTGGCAAAGAAAGGCAAAAAATCTAGTTTGGATGAGGGATGAGGGAGATTTTGCAGGGAACCATTTCCCACAATTACCATCCCAAGTTAGAGATGGCCAAAAGAGAGATATGTCAGATTTGGAAGGCAGAAGTGAGGCAGTAGTCATCACTCTCTAAAAGTCACTGCAGTGCAATGTGGTGCCAGGCCAATGCAGGGGTGCCTGGGCCTCTGCTTAGCACCTAGCCCTTCCTTCCAGCTGCAGCCCTGCTGACCCACACTGGCCCATGCCCACCCACAGACGCATGGCTCCAGACCCACAGACACAAGTGAGCTCTCCTCCAGTTTGCCTTGGTGGCTAGATGTGCTTGGCTTCTCAGGTTGACTGGCTCATAACACCTCTGGATCCCACTACTCTTTCAGATCTCACTTCCCTAGCTTCTCCTATACTTGTGTAAAGTCCAGTTCCCACGATCATTTCCTTATCCCATAAGTCAGAGTTGCTCAGCTTCTCTGACAGAACTCAGATATAGTTGTGATAAGAATATCAGTTGAAGCTTCCAGCCTTTGCAGCAGCCGGACTGTGACTAATTCCATCATCTTCCCAGAATTAAACCTTTTGCAGAGATGTGTCTGGCCACCATCTTGAACTCTGAAAACTGATCTGAGTGATGCAAGTAGAATGAATTAAGCAACTCTTGTGTTCACCTCACATTCTCTTTGCTTTTCACTGTAGCAACCCAGCTTCAAAGGTGTAAACTTACAGCGCCTTGCCTCAGTCATGCCTTGGTACTTCCTGTTTTCTGCTGTGGAAATTCTGACCCTAGGAAAAGGCATCTCTGGGAATCTGCTAGGCACACAGTGAGCCGCAAGAGTGACACCCTATGGGAAATGTTTTTCCAGTGAGAGAACAGAAGCTGGTGGATAAATGTTCCCCTCTCCCTTCCCTCGTATGGACAATTCTGAAGTGTATTCCTTGTTGCTTATCAGAGGTTTCCAACAGGATTATGCCTAGCTGCCTGCAGCAGTGACCAGCTCAGAATACATATGTGCATTGGCTCACTTTTGTTCCATTTCATTATTCCCAATAACCCACTCCTCTTCTCTGGAAGAAATTCCCAAAATAAACTATCTGCACGCAAGCTCTTATCCTAGGCTTTACTTTCTGGAGGGAACTCAGGGAAAGACTGAGCAGATGCAAAAATCTCTAGTCTTAACACTGGTCTACAAGAAATAATTAAAGTTATTTTTAATTGCCACTCTGAATTTTGGTCGAACTAATGGGCCATCCAGCCTTTTAAATTCCAAGTTGCCTTTTAAAACTTTTATTTAAAAACATTACTGAGCTGTGTACTCTATACTTCATGTGAGAGGTACAATGATAAGTAATATAGCTCTTGGCCGGGTGTGGTGGTTCACACATGTAATCCCAGCACCTGGGGAGGCCGAAGCAAGAGGACTGCCTGAGCACAGGAGTTTGAGACCAAGCCTTGGCAACATAGCGAGACCTTGTCTCTACACTAAACCAAAAAAATTAACCGGGCATGGTAGCACGTGCCTGTAGTCCCAGGTACTTGGAAGACAGAGGTGGAAGGATCATCTGAGGCCAGTAGGTCAAGGATGCAGTAGTTGTGATCGTGCCACTGCACTCCAGCCTGGGGGACAGAGGGAGACTACGACTCAGTCAAACAGCTCTTGATCTCAAGACATTAACGATCTACTAGGAGGGGTAGAAAAGGAAGTAGGTAATCTCAACTCTAGGTAATAAGTGTTACAAAAGCACACGGTGGGGATGGGGCCTACCTAAATTCTCAGGTGGAGTGAGAATGGCAAGAGATGGTTTTCCAGGTGAAGTGACACTGGAAATACACCTTTAAGAAAATGGGAAAGAAACTATTCCAGTCAAAGAGAACAACATGAGTTTGTGTGGTAGTTTTGGAGAGTAAAAGTAATCAGAGTGTTGATTCAAAAAGTAGCTTGTAGAAGAAAAAGAATATTCCAGAATACAATCGAGGTTTCTTTATAAATTCTAGTTGCCTGTAATCTATCAATCTCATGTCACTCAGAATGTTTGGATAGTTTGAACCTATTTCCTAGAAATGATGTAATCAAAATTGTTCTATAAAATCAAAGGGCTTGTCTTAAATATCTCATCAAATTTCCGTTTTCCCTGATTAAGTTAAAGCACATGAAACTGTTGGTATTAGACAGTTCTGACCTAAAGAAAAAAAACAACAAAAGACTGAATAGTGTATTCATTTTCTATTGCTGTGTAACCAATGACCACAATAACAGCAGGTTCAAAAACCAGACATTTATTTGTGGATCAAAAGTCTGGGCAGGGGCAAGCCAAGTCTTCAGTCAGGGTTTCCTAAGGATGCAATTAAGGTGTCAACTGAGCTTGTATTCTCATCTGAAGGCTCAAGTGGGAAAAAATCTGCCCCAGGCTCGTCCAGGTTGTGGGCAGAATTCATTTCTGCGGCAATATGCCAAGGGGCCCCAGCTTCTCGATGGCTGTTAGTTGGGGAGTCATGCTGTTGTTGCCATGTGGTCCTCTCATCAGGCCACCTCACAACATGGCAGCTAAATTCTTTGAGGCTGGCAAGGAAAACAGTCTATAGCGTAAGTCTGCTATCAAAATGGGGTCTTATGACAAAGTAATCAAGAAAATGACATCCTGTCATCTTTGCCATACAGTTAGAAACAATTCAAAGGACAAAGTCGCACTTAAGGAGAGAAGATTACATAAGAATGTGAATACCAGAAAATGAGAATCATTAGGGTTCACCTTAGGGTCTACTTGTTGCGATAAGTTTATGACCACCTTAGCAATGTACTTTCTGACACACTGGATAGTCCTAATCACTTTAGTCTGCCCTTAGTACTCCCATTCCTTTGATTTACTTCAGTTTTCTCTTCTAAGAACACATCTAACTTTTCCACATCTCTGAAGAGTTGGAAGAACTCAATCAACATTTTAAGTAAAGATGCATCAAAGTTTGGCAAAAAAAGAATTTTAAGTTGAATTTTTCTGGGTTTTATTTCTTAAAACCTTGTAGCTAGTATTTGAAATTTGGTTGTCCCTGTTAGGTAAAGAGGTATAATACAGAGGTATAGTCTTAAAGGGTAACATAAACAGCCATGTGTCACTTAATGGGCACATGTTCTGAGAAATGCGTCATTAGGTGACTTCATCATTGTGCAAGCATCATAGAGTGTACTTACACAAATCTAGATGGTATACTACACACCAAGGCTGTATGGTGTAACCCATTACTCCTAGGCCACAAACCTGTATAGCATGTAACCGTACTGAATACTGTAAGCAATTACAACACAATGCTAAGTATTTGTATATTTAAATATATATAAACATAGAAAAGGTTCAGTTAAAATATATAACTTTTATAGGCCCATCATACATGTGGTCCATCACTGACTGAAATGTTGTTTATGTGGTGCATGTCTGTATTTATCTACATGAAAGTGTACCTCTCAAATTTCTGCCCCTTTTAATAGTCATACAAGGTTGTCTTCAATAGCTAAATGCTATAAGGCATTACTAATACTATCGGTCTAACCTAAATGTCTTCTTATACTCCTTTTTCAGTATTTTAAAAGTTATGTACTGAGACGTCTGGACTGTCTATCTGGAATGATACACAAAAAACTGGTACCACTGGTTGCCTCTGTGGAGAGAAACTGAGTGGCTGAGGGACAAAGCTGATATGGTAGAGGACTCTACTGAATACCTTTTTGAATACTGTTCCGTGTGACAATATTACATATTCAAAAAATTAAATTAAAAAACAACAACCGTTCTGACTGGCCTGGGCAACTTGGCGAGACCTCATCTCTACAATAAATCAAAAAATCAGTCGGATGTGATAGCGCGCGCCTGTAGTTCCAGCTACTTGGAAGGCTGAGGCAGAAGGATCACCGGAGCCAGCAGGTTGAGGCTGCGGTGGCTGGAAGCGGCCGCTGAACTCCAGTCTGGGCGACAGAGTGAGACTCCAACTCAAAAACAAACCAAAAAAAAAAAACCCCAGGCTATAGACGTTGCCAGGAATTCCCTTCTTTAGTACTCAGTAAAAAATCAGTCCCTGACCACAAAACTAAGCCAATGCTGAAAAGGAAAGAAGAGTCTCTACCCTGAGAACATGACTTCCTTCTGAGGAGAAAGAGGCAAACACTAAGATCCATGTTGCTTGAGTGTGAAAATGTACACTGAGGGCTAGTATTCGCTATTCTTACAGCTTCTGCCAAGCTGTGTGAGAGGAAACAACAGACAAAGATGGAAAAGCTAAAAACCTCCAGGGAATAACTTCAGTTAACTTAGTAAAGGAGGAGGTGAAACTGGGCACAGTGGCTAATGCCTATAATCCCAGCACTTTGGGAGGCCAGGAGTTCGAGCAGCCTGGGCAACATACCAAGACCTCGTCTCTACAAAAAAGTCAGCCCGGTGTGGTGGCATACACCTGTAATTGCAACTACTCAGGAGGATGAGGTGGAGGATTGTCTGAGCCCAGGAGGTCGAGGCTGTGGTGAGCTGTAATCATGCCATTGCATTCCAGCCTAAGTAAAGGAGTAAAACCCTGACTCAAAAAAAAAAAAGGGAGGCTAAAGCAGACAGACAACATTAATAAAGATTTCTCTTTAAGCCATGAAACATACACAACAGATTGTTTCAGACATCTAATTGAATATAGATTGATATTTCTTTAATGTTTATAAATTACCATTCTCTAATATGGCATTTTAAATGTTTGCATTTAAGTGTTTGGGGAGGGGTAATGAAAACAGCACAATGAAACGGAAAAGCATCCATGGGGAATCAGCTCTCTGAACACAGACACCACATCTAGCCCTCCACTATACACAAAGGAGGCTCTCACTCTGGGATGGACAGGATGCCTAACTTCCTGAAACTGAACACGTTCCTATATAATCCAGCATCTTGCTGGAGAGAGACGCAGGATACACCACTAGAGGGGACTAACCAGAAACCCAATCCCAACTATCTTTAGCTGTGTGATGTGTAAACACTTTGCCTGCTTCCTCCTTTGAAAAATGTGGAAAACGCCATCTACCTCAGGAGATTACCTGGAGGATTAAATAATATACACAAAGCCGTTAGCACATTGCTTAACTTATGGTAAACACTAAGTGAATGACAGCTATTACTATAATCAAGATTCCTTGATAAGGGTACTGGTATATTCTAATTCAAAAGCAAACACAGGATCTGCCGGGTGTGCAAGAGGTTAGGAAGGAAGCATGGGCTCAAGAGAGCAGATCAAGTCAAAGATCTATAAAGGAAGCAGAAATAGTCAGTGCCAACCTAAATGTGCTGTACAATTTTCCACCACAGATTAAAATGTTACATAAAAGGTGCTTTTTCCTGTCCATCCCAGCTCTGGCATGTCTCCCTTTCTTTCCTCTAATAAATTTTGTTTAAAAAAAAAAAGTTAAGCCAGGCTCGGTGGCTCAGCCTGTAATCCCGCGCCTTTGGGAGGCTGAGGTGGAAGGATCACCGGAGCCCAGCAAGTCGAGGTTGCGGTGGCTGGGAGCGGCCACTGCACTCCAGTCTGGGCGACAGAGTGAGACTCCAACTCAAAAAAAAAAAAGTTAAATAAAAACAATCCTAGTACTTAGTGTGTTCACATCTCTTTACCTAAAACAAAAGACATCCATTTACACCTATGAATTGTTTACTACCCTGAAATCATTACCCCACTAGTGACAAACAGTACATTGGTATCCTTAAGAATTCCAAGTTTATAGGGTACAGCCACGTAACCACACTGTCCAGAAAACGTCTTGATATCCACTGGTTGGTTACTCCTTACACACGTTCAAGGGCTCTCTTCATAACAACACACGTCACAGTTGATTTCTTCTCAGAGATCCTACATCCTCTCCCCCCAACTGGAAAAGAGTGGCTCTGGAATCAAAATGACCAGGATACAAATCTGAGCCTTAACACTTTCTAGCTGTGACTTCAGGCCAATGACAGTATTTTCAAGCCTCAGTCTATTTGTAAGTGGAGACAATAACTACCATAGAGGACAATGTGAGTGAAGTGCTTATTAGCAGTGTCTGACAAAGTACAGGGGTTCCATTAATTCTTCCGAGCACAAAACTTTTTAAAAGAATTAGTAACTTTGATTTATAAGTTATAGATTCTATCAGAACATATGTATTTTTTTACAGCCGCACTATTTCTAGAACATTTCTTCAGAAATGCTGCAGCCAGAGAGCCTTCAGAAAATGCAAATGGAATCAGGCCACCAGACATGCTACAGTCAGGATGAAGCCCACTGTTTCAGCTGGGTCTAGAAAATTCTTTACCATACAATCCCTTTTGCCTCTTTAGCCTCAATCTTGCCACACCTCTCTTATCTTTGCAGCACCAGCAGCTCCTAACCCAACAGGCCTAGCTCTCTTTTATTTCTAGATCTTTGTAGCAGCAGTTCCTTTAATCTCCAATCGTTACTTAACCCCTATTCATTCCCAGGTCTCACTTCTTTGGGAACTTTTTCTTTTATTTTTTCTCTGAGCTGGAGTCTCACTGTTGTCCAGGCTGGAGTGCAGTGGCACGTGCACAGGTACCACAGCCTCGACCTGCTGATCTCAGGAGATCCTTCTGTCTCAGCCTTCCAAGTAGCTGGAACTACAGGTGCACAGCACCACACCCAGCTAATATTCTGACTTACTGTAGAGATGAGGTCTTGCCAAGTTACCCCGGCTGGTCTCAAGGCCCTATCCTCAGGCAATTCTCTTGCCTCTGCCTCCCAAAGTGTTAGGATTACAGGTGTGAGCCACCTTGCCTGGCCTCTCTGGGATGTCTTTGATAATGTCCTCCTACCTTTGTCTCCTTATTGGAGTCTGGGTCTCCTCTTCCTTCTAGGCATTCTCTCAGCATCCACTGCTTTGTTCTATTAGGGCACACACACTATAACTGCCTATTGGTACTTACCACTGGACTACTGCATTCAATGCTTCAATCCCAAGGCCTGGCATACAGTCAGAGCTCAATAAGTGTTTGTTAAATGAATAAAGAACAGGAGTCATAGTGCTAAATCTATGCCAAGAGGTTTATTTGAATTGATAAGATGTGTCTTTTTCACTCCCAATAATGTCCCATTTTTACCTTTATTTGCTTGAAAACCAGGACAGCAGATTTTCCTTCAGGTTTACAAACTTATCATGATGATCAGATTTATACCACTAAATTCATCTACTTCTACTTAATCTAGTATCTCTAAAAAATTACTATCAAAATATAGTTTAGAAATGGTGTTCACCATGAAAGACCTTTAGATACTTAGTATTTTTACTGTTCACTTATAAACCAAAATCTAACAATCTAGAGTCTAAAATGAGGCATAGAATAACAAACTAGCCAGGCTCGGTGGCTCAGCCTATAATCCCGTGCCTTTGGGAGGCTGAGGTGAGTGGACTGCCTGAGCCCACGGGTTCGAGACCCGCCTGGGCTGGCGAGACCTCATCTCTACATAAATCAAAAAATTAGCCGGGAGTGGTAGCGTGCGCCTGTAATTCTGGCTACTCGGA
>NW_007075036.1:112639-167800 GCF_000164805.1 Carlito syrichta
GCACTCCAGTCTGGGTGACAGAGTGAGACTCCAACTCAAAAAAAGAAAAAAAAAAGAATAACAAACTAATCACAGAGGTTAGCTTAGAAAAATTTCTGAAGCACTCATAATTAAATACAAGTTCAGATCTCAACAGATTTAGAAAAACAATGCAATGGCTATGGATTTCCATGAAAACCTAAATATTAAAACCAAACCACTTCAGAAAAGCCCTAACTCTATTATGGTTGAAGAGGAATATGGTTAGAAACAAAGATACTAAGTGTACAAATGCATTTTCATTTTTTTGGAACTACTTTCGGATGTGTGGACATTTCACCTCCAAACTCCATAACATGCAAAACATTTATCAGAAGTTTTGCAAACACACCAACACTAAATATGAGGTATATAAAAATGTTTTTAGTGCAAAGAACCATAACAGACCTCAGTGTATTTTGATAGAAAGTCATTCCCTCAGACATATTTAGTAAGGCTAGCCCATGTTAATTTATGATAAAGACTGATACTTCTTTTCACCAAAATATATGAAAAAAATAGTTGAAGTCAAGCAGGTTTTGGACAGTTTATTTTCACTGAATGTTTTTAGCAGTTCCATAAATATACTCCAAACTAAGATTCAGTCCTTTGGAGATATTGACAAAAAGGTACTTTCTGTCAAAAGTAGTTATAACTGGGCAGTGAGATTATAAGGGTTCTTATAAACACCTTTAGTATTATTTGTGTTATCTCAATATCTGACCATTAGTGCTAAATCTAGGCCAAGAGGTATAGATAATCTATAATACATTATAATCTATAATAGACTATCTATACCTATTACATATATAAGTAATCTAACTTATATTTTCAGAAAGTAACTTTAAAAACATGCAGTTTTAATAACTCTGAACGTACTGACATGAAAACTTTTCCAAGGCCAAGTATAAACACAGCAAGTCACAGTAATATGTACAGTGTGATGCCATTTATACTACAACAGAACAAGGCATGCACACGAAATACACACACACACTCATGCACAAATAAAGATTTGTAAGGGCTAGTAGGTACAGTA
Organism: Carlito syrichta; assembly: GCF_000164805.1. NCBI lineage: Eukaryota > Metazoa > Chordata > Mammalia > Primates > Tarsiidae > Carlito > Carlito syrichta. Next base: position 113,697 of record NW_007075036.1, read on the forward strand.
GCTCACACCTGGCCCCCAAGATTTTGGGAAGCCAAGGCAAGAGGACTGTTTGAGGCAAGTTCAAGACCAGTCTGAGCAACATAGTGAGACACCATCTCTACAAAATTTTTAAAAATTAGCCCAATGTGGTGGCACATGTCTGTAGTCCCAGTTACTCAAGAGGTTGAGGCAGAAGGATCTCGAGTCCAGGAGTTCAAGGTGATAGTGAGCTATGATCATGCCACTGCACTCCAGCCTGGGTGACGGAGCAAGAGCCTGTCTTATAAAATAAAATAAAAATAATATAATAAAAAAGATCTATAAGGAAATCGGTCAAACTGCACACAGTATGTCACCAATAAGGATTTGGGGAAAGCAGTGGAAGTGGGTGAAAAAATACTTTATGCTATGTTTCTATGTAATTCCCTTTTTTCTAGTAATGGGTATGAACGGCTTTTTAAATGAATTAATTCAAATTTAAACTTTCAGCATAGAGTTGCTACAGGAGATGGTATATTTATGAAAGTTACCAAGCATATTATCTAAAGTCTGTTAAAGCGCAAAGTATCCAGCAAGCCTGGCTACTGAGTGTAGAGAAGGTGCTCAGTAAACTCAGAGACTCTTCCTTCCTGTTTTGAAGACGTCTTTTATCTGTAGATGTAGCCTTGGAGAGATGGCAACTTTAGCATTTGTTCCCGCTTCTCTTAATCAAGAAGAATGATAGCAGATAGCCCATAGGTTACTGTAAGGATTAGGTGAGGTATTCCACAAGACGAGCTTAGCCCAGTGTTTTTCACAGTTAACAAATGATACCTTAGTTCTTGGAAAAGTTTCTTCCAGCTACTTCTAAAACCTGAAGTAGACAAAATGCTTACATCAAGTCACAGTCCTCCTCCTCTGGATAATTTGGGAGATAAGAGCAATGCTTGTTTTTAAGACAGAAACTTCAACTCTCTATCTTAATTCTCAATTTGAAAAGCCGCATGCCTGTAATCCCAGCACTTTGGGAGGCCAAGGTGAGAAGACTGCCTGAGCCTAGGAATTCGAGACCAGCCTGGGCAACATGGCAAGACCCCATCTCTACAATAAGTCAAAAACTTAGCGGGCCATCACAGCACGCGCCTGTGGTTCCAGCTACTTGGAAGGCTGGGGTGGAAGGCCTGCCTGAGGCCAGCAGGCTGAGGCTGCGGTGGTCATGAGGGTGCCACTGCACTCCGGCCCGGGCAACAGAGTGAGACTCCAACGAATGAATGAACAATCACAGGCAGGGTATTCGTTCAATGCAGAGACTCTTCCTTCCTTTTGTCATTTTCCCTCCTTGATGTTATTTTCCTTTTATCAAATAACCTGTATCACGGACTCCATGAGTTTCTGTGCTCCTTGGTGGTGGAAGGTGTAAGAGAAGTCAAAACGTTACTAAGGCAGAGTCAGAAAATTAAATAAGTTGGGGATTAGGAAAACGTGACAATCAGGACATTTATCTTAGTGATAAAAGGGACTATAACTAAACCAAACTACACCAAATAGTCCACAGCCACGGGAAAGCTTTAGGGACAATTTCGTATGACCCAGTTTTGCCATCTAATTTAGAATATTCCCTGTAATTGTAATCCTATGGGTGCTGAGGCTGAATGCAATATATGTACCACTCCTTAAAGAGTCTGAAAGTGATCATTTTTTAGACTTTGGACACTTGAAATTGGGTTATCAAATGGTGTACAAGGAAAATAATTCTTACCCTCAGAAAATTTCTACTAAAGGGCTAACACAACTCAGTTTTTAAAACATTTGTCAAGCCCCTCCAACTGTGAGCCAGGTATAGTGCTTGGCGCCTGCATATCTATGAAGAGGAGGAAATAAGCTCAAGCTGAGGAATCCAGACAAAATTTATATGGTCAGGAAGAGGCAGAGGCAGGACTAGAGTTCTAATGCCAAAGTTCATGTTTGCAAAATACCATTATATTGGGGCACTCTTACTTATCTCCGAATCTTTCTGTGCAAATGGGAAATCCATTCTCCAAGTTCTGCAAGGTTATAAGGATGAAATGAAGCAATGTGAAGGGCCTTGAAGCTAAGTATGTAGTATGACAGCGATCAAAAACTGTTCCCCAAGATAAAGAAATGATAAATGTGTGAGATAATAGATAAACTAATTGCACCGATCAGATCACTTTACATTATGTGGATCCAAACATCACTGTGTACACCTCTTAAATATGTACAGTTAGGCCGGGCTCAGTGGCTCAGCCTGTAATCCCAGCACTTTGGGAGGCCGAGGTGAGTGGATTGCCTGAGCCCACGGGTTCGAGACCCACCTGGACAAGTTGGCGAGACCTCATCTCTACAATCAATCAAAAATTAGCCGGGCATGGTAGCACGCGCCTGTAGTTCCAGCTACTCAGAAGGCTGAGGCGTAAGGATCGCCAGAGCCCAGCAGGTCGAGGCTGCGGTGGCCGGGAGCGGCCACTGCACTCCAGTCTGGGCGATGGAGTGAGACTCCAACTCAAAAAATATATATATATGTACAGTTATTATATGTCACTTTAAAAAAACAAAATGATTAAAAAATTCATTAAGCTGAACACTTAAAAACCAAACAGACATAACTATTCATTTTAATTCCTTTCTCCCTGGTATAGCATCTTACACAGCAATGGTGTTCAATTAATGTTAACCTGAAATATTTTAAAAGTTGTTTACTCTGTGTGCCTTATTTTAGAACTACTGACACCAAAAATTCGAATCAACTGATGTTTAGTATTGTTTTACTTCGAAAGTTATATATAAACGGTGATATGTGCAAGGTGTAGTGAAGAACAGATACTCAATAATTCAAGACAAAATGTGATACCATAAGTTTACTAGTCTTTTGTTAGTCTACTTGTCCCTGGAATTTCATTATCACAGAGAAAATGTTTGCTTGTTGCTGAGAAAGATTCTAATTAAACTTTGCATAATCTTAAATAAAAAGAAACAGAAGGTAGATATTCAACAGACTCTACTGCAACTGAACTGTATGTATTTTAGAAATAACACTTCTTGCTATGGCTACAAAGTGCCTGATACACATTTACATTTAAAAAGTCATAACAAGCTATAATACTTATTAACATGCAATGTATTTCAAGTATACAAAGAAGGATAATAAACATTCTGCTTTTCCTTTTTTTGAGTCAGAGTCTCACTCTGTCACCCAGGCTGGAGTGCAGTGGCACACTCATGGCCACTGCAGCCTCAACCTGCTGGGCTCAGGTGATCCTTCTGCTTCAGCCTTCCAAGTAGCTGGAACCACAGGCGTGTGCCACCACGCCTGGCTAATTTTTTTTTTTATTGTAGAGATGGGGTCTTGCCATGTTGCCCAGGCTGCTCTTGAACCCCTGGGCTCAGGCAATTCTCTTGCCTCCGCCTCCTAGAGTGCTGGGATTACAGGTCTGAGTCACCACCACATCCGGCAATATTCTACTTTTAAGAGACAAGAAAAAAATACTGGCAACTCCTTACAATTTTAATTTCCCTTATTAAAAATGACAAGTAAGAAGTAAAAAGATGCTTAATTTAGGGTAAGAATTTCCAAGTTACTTTAACATTCTGAGTTATACAATTTATCGTAAATGCAAATTCTTATTATAAGTAAATTTTTATTGTTGAATTTTAAATACATAATTAGTTTGTTGATTTAAAGTATAAATTAGTACAAAAAGACTATGCCCTGGATTAAACATTTTTGGCTTCAAAAAATGAATAGCTGTAACTGGCTTTCAAGAATATTTTAAATTCAATTTATATTCTATTTCTTATCAATGGACTAACAAGAGTTGAGACAGGATTTCTGTTTTTGTTTTTGAGACAGGGATTCATTCTGCCATACAGGCTTGAGTACAATGGCAAAATCACGGCTCACCATAGCCTCCAACTCCTGGGTTCAAGCAATTCTCCTGCCTCAGCTTTCCAAGTAGCTGAGATTACTGATATATTACAACCACACCTGGCTAATATTTTTTATTTTTTGTAGAGACAGGGTCTATCTTGACCAGGCTGGTCTTGAACTCCAGACCTCAAGTGATCCTCCTGCCTCAGCCTCCCAAAGTGCTGGAATTATAGGCATGCACTACCATGCCCAAATCAGATAAGGTTCTTGACATTTAACTTAAAATCATGAACTAAATGGACAGAGTTATACCATCTACACTATATTTAAACTTTCTCTTATAAATAATACTTCATGTTTAGCTCCTAGATTGGAGTTAAATGTTTTCATTTTGCTTGTAACTTCTAGAGTTAAACACTTATTACAGACCCCCCTTTTATAAAGAAAAGGTTACTTGGCTTTCATAGGTGTTAAAAATAATGCAAAATAAGTAGCAGAGAATCTACTAAGAGCAAACAAAGCACTATGACCAAGATATTGATACTGTACTTAGGGAGTATACAATATAATAGGTTAGAGGAAATCCAACAAGTATATTGGTAATTCCAAAACAAATTAAAAGGTGTAAAAATTTAAGAAAAATAAATACCTTAGAAGTTCTCAATAAGTAGAAAATGCTGCCGGGCTCGGTGGCTCAGCCTGTAATCCCACGCCTTTGGGAGGCTAAGATGAGTGGATTGCCTGAGCCCACGGGTTCGAGACCCGCCTGGGCAGCGAGACCTCATCTCTACAATAAATCAAAAAATTAGCCGGGCATGGTAGTGCGCGCCTGTAATTCCGGCTACTTGAAAGGCTGAGGCGGAAGGATCGCCGGAGCCCAGCAGGTCGAGGCTGCGGTGGCCGGGAGCGGCCACGGCACTCCAGTCTGGGCGACAGAGTGAGACTCCAACTCAAAAAAAAATTAAAATAAAACATATAATTAAATATGATACTTTAGAACTCCATAATCTTGAGTAAAAATTTTTTTGCATGCTTAATTTCATTATGGTTAGAGATACAGAACTTCGGAGTCACTTGAATTGCCATTCATGGAACTAAGATTAATTCTTCACCTATGCTGCATATTTACCTGAAACCTGCATTTACTGTTCTTTATGTTGATAATGATCTTTAGCTTTGCTCCATTATTCTCTAGGAAGTACATTCAGGCTAATTTTCCGAAGAAGAAACAACTAAAGACCAAAGGAAAATGAACTGCCAGCTCAACCTAACTGAGACAGAGGGGAAGTGTGTCAACACGAGGACAAGGGAGAGGATGCGAAGAGGGAGATGGGTGAGTGAGCGCGCAGCAGTGACAGTCTGCTATTCTGCATCTGTTTCAAGCCACACACTCTTGGAACCTGACCAAACTGCTGAAGGAAGAAATGAGGTCATCGTTTTCAGTTGTTTCTTTGTTAGATTTTTAACTCAATAAAATAGAAACACATCCATTATGACTAAAAATATGGGCAAATGCATGACCAGGTCCACTTTAAAAATAAAGTTATAAATACATTTCATATTGCAAAAATTGGAAAAATGCATTTTTAATCAAGATGAAAAAAATAAAACCTGCAGTTTAAAGTTTAGAAAAATGTCATACACTGGACTATGCATGTAAATCTTGGGTGTTAATTCTGGGCTGTTCTGTTCTGAGGACAACGGTATTTATGACATTCTGTCCCTGAATGGTGAAACGTCATCACTGTCACCACTGCCATGGCACTGTCTCTTTTTCCACAAGATACTGCAGAACCGCAATGCTTCCAGAAAGAACTATCTATAGTCCCTGCTTTTCTGAGCCATTAACTCTCAATTCAAAAAGTTGAGGTCACTGCTGAAACCCTAACCACAGAGAAGGCTGAGGAAGCAAGGATCTGGCCTTTTAGGATTTTCCACTGAGAGGTGGGCTTTGCCTCCTACAAAGACCTACACAATGAGGAATTTCCCAAAACCAGGAAAAAGGTCCTAATGCTGAGCAGCCAGAAAAGTCAAACGACCAATACAGGAATGCTGTCTATTTGGGAAACAATGGCTGAAATAGCACAAAGCCCTTTGTTCTCTGGCAAAGTGCTCTGAAGCACAGGCTAAGTGACCTACCTAGGCTCCAGCCCCCACAGTTCCATAACCTCCTAACTAGGCCCACATTACCCCCACCCCAAGTGGTTCAGCAACAAATCAGGCTCACAGCTGCGACTCCTCCAAGTTGATGCTTCAATCACAAGTTTGCCGTTTTGTTCCTCCTACTGGCTCACAGCCTCCTACCCTCATCCTTGGAAACTGGTTCTCATATGCTTTCTTCTCCTACCATGCCCAAATTCCTGGGCTTATGTCACTTACAAGCCTGGAAAGGCTAGTTATTAATCTCTGAGTCCCTCTACATTCACAGGCTGTTAGGATGACCAACTGAGATAAAGCCCTTTGTAATTTAAAATCACATTCAGGATCTCATTAGGTAACAGTCCCCAAAGATAGGAAAAATTCCCCAATTCTTTAGGATTGTGGCCTTCTCTAGGTCTCTCTGGGTATGGGCAATGATGCCGTATCTTTCATTTTTATAAGATTAATTTTGTAATTATAGTAGTATATGCTCAAAATGTTAAAGGTCTAGTAGTAACAAAATGCTTACTCTTAAAACAAAATACCCTCTTCCACACTCAGTCCTGTAACCCAGAGGCAACTATTCTCAATTCTTTAGCTCTTTCTTCTAGTATTTATCTCTTTATATTACAATTTTTATTAAATCAATATTCTGTTTCAGAATACTTAAATACCACTTACTGCTGGGCCATGCGGCGTATTAGAATTATACATTAAATAAGGAATTGTAAATTTATCTTGAGATATTAATTTCTTTTCCCATTTGCTTCATTTCCTATGGACCTACTGCTAAGTATTTATAAAGGCACCAAAAGATCCATAAAACCCCTTGCTACCTGATGTTCAAGCATTTAACATAATTTATTCCTTCCAAGACCCCTCCCTCCTGGAGCCTTTCACCCTCCTGGTCCAGTCTAGACTGAACGCCCATTAGACCTACTGCAAGCTGGTACCCAGAATTTCCTCTGCTTCTTTCCCAGGCTGAACTCCGTTTGCTGGCTCCTACACTCTTTGTTCTTGGTTTGCTTCATCATTTGGTGAGCACATCCTCAGCAGCTTCCTGAGTAGGGGTACGCAGGGGAAGCAGGCTTTTGGGGGTGTGACTGAAAAAGTGCCTTTACTAGCCTTAGCGTGACTGAGAGGCTAAATATAGAGTTTTGTGTTTAAAATAATCGCTTTTGGAAGGCACTGTACCACTGTAATGTAGCGTTCAGTTGTTGCTACCGAAAATTTCAATACCGTCTGGTTGCCATTTCTTTGTATGAAATCTAATTCTTTCCCGAAACATTTTAGCACGGCCTCTTTCCCCAGTGCTCCGGAAAAGGAACTTTTTGGCACGAAAACTACCTCGCTTCAGGAGCGGGTCCTGTGTCTCCCCTTCGGTGCCACCTCCCCTTCATTCTCCTTCGGTCTACAGCTCTAAACCACCGTTTGTTAAGACTTGAGAGCTCGGTGAACACTCCAGGTTTTCTCATCTGCCTCCACTGCTGTCCACCTTTGTCACTGGCTTCCTCGATTTCTTCAACTTGACTTTCAATGCTCCCATTACAGCTTTCATGTCTGCCACTTTATCTCCAAGAACTTCTGTTTTTACCCTTATAGCGTCCTGCTTGTGCCTTACTGATTCCATAGTGTTCTTTCCTACAAGATTGTTTTGATTCTATTGAAGTTTTCTTCTGTTCCCCTTCATTATCTGTTTTCTCCAGTACTTTGTTCTGACCTCTGCCTCCGCTTGGAAGCTTGCCTCAAATGTCCAGTTATCCGTGGGTGGGTTTTCACATGTAAGAGTGAGGAAGTCAATAGTTGTTTGAAAGCTCTGCAGCCCAAGCATATTGGCTGACAGCAGTTTCCTCTGTAAAATGAGTGACAGGCAAGCTGACCTTTTCACTATGTTAACACCTGAACATAACTTCACTGCTGAGCCCCACGACGTCAGTATTTATAGGTGTTTTGGGCTGCTCCATTTCCAGGCTCCGATTTCCTTTTATCTGCTTGGCTATTACTGGAATGGGGGAAGGGGAGTGAGCAACGTCGCCACCTCGTCTGAAGGCCTCACATCATTCCAGATTTCATCCTTGTGCTGCATCCCTCCCCTCCACTGCAGCACAAAGTTCTATTTCTTTTAAAAATGCAGAAAATTTTAGAAAAGCTCAGGTCTCTTGTGTTTGTTTGGAGAGGGGATGGTAATGGAAAGAGGAACTAAGGGACTGGGACAGGGTTTGCGACATGGCTGCAAGTGACAGTAACGCAAGAACAGACAAATGGACTGCTGGAACAAAACGGAGACTGGTACTGACACATGTGCACAATCCATCTATAATAAAGAAGGGCACAATCAGGAAGCAAAACGGATTGTTTAACAGAGGGTACTGAGCTCACCATGTGGAGAACATCACAAACCTTTCAAAATAACAATATAAATAATAACAACACAAATAAAAGCAAATTCCAGGACAGGGGAAAGGCCCAACCACTCAGAAATGACACTTAAAACTGAATCACTCTTTTTACTTCTACACCATGCTTATCCCTTCTTTCCAGAGTATGGAGTACCACCAGCCTGAGCCATTCCAAAGCCAGAGATGAATCTGCAGCAGCCCCACTACAGGTTCTCCTCTACAAAGTCAGTTAACAGCTCTCTATTTGCTTTCCACCCTTCAAAAATCTTAATACCCTTTATCCACTATTGCTTTCTTTTCAGGTATCTTTGTCATTTTGAGTTTGTATTTGTTTTATTACTTCATGATAATATTGGGTCTTTGGAAGAAACAAAATTAAACCTATATTCAATTCACTATGTTTAAATGGAAATCAAGTCAAGTTAAATCTGGTCCTAAAGTGCCAGGCCTATAATTGAGGCCCTATTATCTACCTGAGATTGCCTACTACCTGCTATTGCCTACCAATATAAAACACATTCTCAGCAGGAAATGGTGACTCACACCTCTAATCTCAGCACTTTGGGAGGCAGATGCAAGAGGACTGCCTGAGCCCAGGAATTCCAGACCAGCCTGAGCAACTCGGTGAGACCTTGTCTCTATAATAAATTAAAAAAAAAAAAAACTAGCTGGTGTGGTGGCACATGCCCATAGTTCCAGCTACTTGGAAGATTGAGGTAGAAGGATCACCTGAGTCCAGCAGGTCAAGACTGCAGTGGCGTTCCAGCCTAGGCAACAGAGTGAGACTTCAACTCAAAACAAAAACAAAAGCAAAAAACATTCTCTGTGTAAGCAAAGAATCCTCCCTTTTACTCACCTGCCAAATCACTCTTGCTATCTGCTTACATTGCCTCTTTTTATGATATTAAATTTAAGCTATTAATTAAATCATTTTTTCCACCTTAGAGTACATTTACTCTTAAAGTCTCAGATTCCCTTCATAGAATTTGTCTCCTTTTCAAATTGGGCTTCAATTTTTTTCACATTTTTTTTTTTTGAGTTGGAGTCTCACTGTCTCCCAGGCTGGAGTGCAGTGGCATGCTCACAGGCCATTGCAGACTCTACCTACTGGCCTCAGGTGATCCTTCCACCTCAGCCTTCCAAGTAGCTGGAACTACAGGTACACGCCACCATGCCCAGCTAATTTTCTGATTTATTGTAGAGACGAGGTCTCACCGAGTTGTCCAGGTTGGTCTCGAACCCCTAAACTCAAGCAATCCTCTTGCCTGGGCCTTCCAAAGTGCTGGGATCACAGGCTTGAGCCATCGTGCCTAGCTTCTTTTTTTTTTTTTTGAGTTGGAGTCTCACTCTGTTGCCCAGACTGGAGCGCAGTGGCCGCTCCCAGCCACCGCAGCCTTGACCTGCTGGGCTCCGGCGATCCTCCGCCTCAGCCTTCCAAGTAGCCGGAATTACAGGCACGCGCTACCACGCCCGGCTGATTTTTTGATTTATGGTAGAGATGAGGTCTCGCTGCCCAGGCAGGTCTCGAACCCGCGGGCTCAGGCCATCCACTCACCTCAGCCTCCCAATGGTGCGGGATGACAGGCTGAGCCACCGAGCCCGGCTGTGTTTGTTCTTTTTTTGAGTCAGGGGCCTCACTATGTTATCCAGGCTGGAGTGCAGTGAGTGGCATGATCACTGCTTACCTCAGCCTTAACCTTCTGGGTTCAGGCGATCCTTCTGTCTCAGCATCCCCAGTAACTAGACTACATACACTCACCACCACATCTGGCTTATTTTTTTTTATTTTTTGTAGACACAAAGTCTTGATATGCTGCTCAAGCTGGTCTCAAACTCCTGGGCTCAAGCAATCCTCCCACCCCTGGCCTCACAAAGTACGAGGATCACAGGCATGAGCCACTGCTCCTGGCCATGACTTACATTTTAAAGTCAAATCTAGGCCGGGTGCAATGGCTCAATCCTGTAATCCAAGCACTTGGGGAGACTGAGGCAAGAGGACTGCCTGAGCTCATGGGTTCGAGACCAGCCTGGGCAACTTGGTGAGACGTTGTTTCTACAATAAATCAAAAAATAAGCCAGGCATGCTAGCACACCCCTGTAATTTCAGCTACTTGGAAGGCTGAGGCAGAAGGATAGGCTGAGGCAGAAGAATCGCCTAAGCCCAGCAGTTCGAGGCTGTGGTGGCCATGTGCGTGCCATGGCACTCCAGCCTGGGCAACAGAGTGAGACTCTGACTCAAAAAAAAAGCCAGGCTCGGTGGCTCAGCCTGTAATCCTGCGCGCCTTTGGGAGGCTGAGGTGAGTGGACTGCCTGAGCCCGCGGGTTCGAGACCCGCCCGGACAACTTGGCGAGACCTCATCTCTACAATAAATCAAAAAATGAGCCAGGCATGGTAGCACGCGCCTGTAGTTCCATCTACTTGGAAGGCTAAGGCGGAAGGATCGCCGGAGCCCAGCAGGTTGAGGCTGCGGAGGCCAGGAGCGGCCATTGCACTCCAGTCTGGATGACAGAGTGAGACTCCAACTCAAAAAAATAAAAAATAAAAATAAAGTTAAATCTAATTTAGAATAAAATATAACAGTCACTGATACAAAAACACCAGCTGAATGCCTACTAAGTCCCAGGCATTCAGGACACAAAGATGAGAACATCACAGTCTTACCCTCAGGTTATCTAACAATCTAGAAGTCCTCATCTGAATCATGAAACACAAAAAATGACTGCTTACTCAATTCTCTCCAAAATGGTACATAACTAGTACCATGCTGGATGCATGGGTGAGATGATAATTCATTATGCACAATAGATGTCTCCAGCTTAATCAACCTTCAGAACTCCTGTTGAAAACAACTGATTGTGGAGTGAGAAACAGCCAGATACTTAAACAATAGTTAGATAAGTGTAGTAAGAGGTATGTTTTGCTCACAGTAGTGATAAAATTATAAGAAATTGTTAAAATTAGTAATGGCAAAACATTTATAAACATTTTTAGTATTGAGGTTAATTAATATAATTATTTTTAAAACTTAAAAAGTTATATTTAGATAAATCTATGTGGCAGTGAAAAATATGTTGTGATGATGACTATCACTTAGCAGGTGGCATTTATTAAATGCTTACTATCTACCAGGTGTTATTTAGATCATCTAACATATATTATTCCCTTTAATCTGAATAATCCTACATTAGGTTTAAAATTTTTATTTTACCAAAGAGAAATCAGGGGCTTAGAGAGGCTATATGACTTACTTAAGGTCAAACAAATCACAACATGGTAGAGAAGAATTTAAACCCAGTGCATCTGGTTCTAGAACCTGAGCTCTTAAACTTTCTGGTGTAAAATCTCTCCGCAAGTAACCCAATATTTTTTCTCCCTTGGAAATGAGGCAAAAATTATGTTAAAGTTAGGGTCTGTTATAAACCCTGGTATGAATATTATCAAGGGTACAGAAAGAAGCCTATGAGTCACATGAGTCACATAAGACAAAACAAAAATAACCCAAGATGTATTTTGAATGACAAAAGAAAACAGAAGAGCATGTATACCCAAATTTAAGGGAACATTCATATACTGGGGTCGATTTTTGTTGTTGTTTTTTGCTTGTTTCAAGTAATCAGGTTAAGATAATGCCAAGTCATTTTATATCTTTAAATACACTGAATAAAATATAATTTATAGCTAAACAATAACAAAAATTAACTCACTTAGGAAGGTTAAAAAAAAAAACTCTAGATAAATAGTAAGTATTACCAAGTATCCAAAACTGGTTCACAATTTTACTTTTCACTCAAAACTTTAAAAAAATACTATATTAAGGGATGCTTTCTCAAGCAAAATATATACAATACATTTTGGTTTCTTATTATTAAAACATATCAAAAAATAAAAACAATTTGAAAAACCAGCAATTGCTACATCCTTTTGGTAATGTTATAAACTTCAAATTTTTCAGTAGAAGAATTTTCTGGCAAATTTGGTTTTAAAGAATAAATGAATGGTAGGTCAAACGGCTGGATTATTTTTTTATACCATATTTTTCCTGTCATTTGACATTTAAATGATCTACTATTAATATAATGATTCTTATTTTAAACTAATAAGAAAATATTTTAATGACATTTTGATTACAGTAATAAGAGGTCTATTATTACTAAGATAATGGTAAAATACAGTTTTCAAAGATTCTTTATGTAAAAGAAGCAACATTTTTTCACTCCATGTTTATCAATGCGTTCCTCCCATTTATTACAGACTTCTTTTCGTTTTTCTTAAAGAGGTGGATTCTTGCTCTGTCGCCCAGGCTGGAATGCAGTGGTTATTCACAGGTGTGACCACAGTACACTGCAGTCTCAAACTCCTATCCTCAAGTGATCCTCCTTCTTCAGCCTCCTGAGTAGCTAGGACTGCAGGCATGCACCACCGGTACCAGGCTTCACATTGTTATTTAACTAGGGCTATTTTGTTTTTCAATTTCTCAAAGCCCTATTAACTGGTTGACTTAACCATACAAATCATATTATTTTCAAGTTAGAAAAATGTGCTTAGCTTTCCTTATTTAAGTTCATGTCTTCTGCCCAAACCATTAACACTCTCTTCTAATTGGCAACTTCTAATGTTCTTTTAACGAATATGCATTAGCGAAATTAAATTTCTCAAGTAATCTCATGTCATACAACTGGTTTTCTTCTAATATATGGCCATAGAAAGTTAAGTATGCATTCTGTCATTTTGCTGTCCCACAAAAGGTCTTTGAAATTTGCCAAAAGACACATACTTCTTTTAACATAACTTTCATGAATTCATTTACCCATAACACAAAAAATGAGCTGTCCTAATTTTAAAATTTTAGTTTAATAAGAAGGCACATGAGCCTAGCACTAACTGCTTTACATGCTGAGGCTGTTGCTTGATACACAAATTGAACCTAAAAATAAGATTTGGACTATTTTAAAATTTAAGTCAGGAGCCTTGCTCAATTCTCTAATTCAAATAAGTTTGTATCCAAATGCGACTATCTTCATTTTTGAAATGAATTTTTATTCTTATTCCAAACATTTAAGCATCAACAAGGTACTGAATGTAAATATGAGAATCTAATTTTGAACTCTGGGAAACTGGGTTAGTACAAAGCTTGGGTGGGGACAAGGTGTAGATGAGTAATTACATATTCCTACAACTATCGTCTTACATTAGAGAAAAAAGAACCTCAACTCTCATCTAATGCTTAGTCACTAATACCAAATGCTCGATTTCAATATTAAATAAAGAACCACATTAATACTGACCCTCAGTCTGTCTTAGAAGTCATAACCGAAGGTTCAAAAGCAAACTGACCCCGTCAACATTCCAAACACTGAAATCATATAGTGCACTGGTTGTGTTTTCAATTTGGAAGACAAATATGTAATTCTGGAAATTGAAATTAAAAATCAGAACTTCATACCTTGTGCAAGCATGTTAAATTCCAAGAACAGTGCTATGTGGTAAAGTTCCATGGCTTCTTCTGCCCTGGTCATGTTTGGCTTCCCTGCGACGAGAGCCTGAACTTCACTGAGACTCCCCACAGAGGGGCTACAGTGCAAAACAGAAAGATCCACCACGTCGGTATACATACAGTGTAATATCACTTTTGCATATTTTTTTGGTATAATGGACTCATCTAATATAATTCTTGTGGGAGTCCTCAAAGTTCGGTCTGTGATTTCTTCACCAGTCCGTATCCTTCTTTGTAATAAATTTCGAAAAAATGGGGATCGTGCAGAAATAACAGCCTTGTGGGCTTTGAGCTCTTCATCCAAACAGTTCTGATTTCCACCAAAAGCTTCAATCAGTTCAGAGTCTGAAGAAAAACTAAGGACAACATCATAATAACACATGTAATCAAAAAGTCCACGCATATCTACATCAAGGGAATTTGGTGTTCCAAATTCTTCACTAAGCTGAACCAGGATATCCACATTTTGAAACCTTGAGTCCTCCATTCCAAACTCTCCTGTATAAAGATAATGTAACAAAGCAGAAAACATGGACATATCAATACCACCTGTATTGATGTCCATTATTATCTCTGCCCCATATTCAGGTGAGGAAGAAAGCAGTGTTTTAAAAAATGGACATCTCGCTGCCAAAATGGCACGATGAACAGGAAAACAAGTTTCTTGGAATATTAAGTCTACATCAGTACAGTATTTGTACTCATAAAGGTCAGCCATGTCTTTCTGCAAAGTCCGGGCTTCTGGTCTAGCCAAACTGGCATGTAAAGAAAGCTCCTTTAACGCGGAAGTTCCCTCATACTCCTCCACTAATGCATTGACATCTCTAACATCCCACCCTGAGAGGAGTTCTCGCATCTGCTTGGCGTGATCCGCAGACCTATTCGATTTTCGACGCTTAATAAACTTCTTTTTGAGGGTGGCAAGGCCAGAGGTTCTCTTTTTTTTGTCTTGTGGTTTCTCGTGGCCATGGTCAAGGCTATACAATTTTGACTCACAACCATAGCCTTGCTGAGAATAGGATGATGTCCCTAAGAAGGAAATTAAACAAATGAAAATTTGTTTCTTTTTTCTTAACAATCATTTTCAACATTCACGTTAACATTTTTCATGCTGAAAAACTGCAAACAGACATTACTGAACAACTCAAATAAAATTAACTTTTGTTTTTTATAAAGGAGGATTAAAAGTTCAAATAACCCATGTTGATATTAAATAAGTAATAGAGACAAATAGAGCAAATTAGTCTGGGTTTTTTTTTTAAAAGTCCTTGGCTCTCTGACTATCAAAGACCATATACCATGGATCTTAATCGTGGATTTTTAGGAAATGAGAGCTAGGCAGATTTGTAAATTAAGAATATTACTTGTAAATAACTGTGAAATGTTTCTTTTTCTTTTTAACTATACCAAGGCTACATTTGTATGGGCAGAATAAATGGAACAGTAGAGTACTCAGGAAATATGTATTCACTATTTGCAAACCAATGGAAACTGTCAGCTTTCCTAAGGTAACCGGCAATTATGGTTACAACAGCCAAAGAAAAGATCGACTGTGCTACAAGTGGTTTGTTTAGGATAAAAACCATACAAGCCAGACTGACATTTTTGGGAGGAAAAATCTAGATGCTGAAGAATTATAATCTATAATAACTTTTCTACAGCTTAATTTTCTTTTCATCTACAAAGACCACTGAAAACACAATTCTGTTTATTGTGACAAAATAAAACCAAGTTAGAAAAACTGAAGGTTACCTATAAAAGTCTGTTGAGCCTGTGAATTCCCCCCTATCCTCGGGGAACACGAATGAGGATAGTTAGATGCATTAGCACCCATTTTCTTCAGTCACTCAGGCATTCCATATGCTGGTTCTTCAGAGTATAATCCCAGAGGCTTTTACGAACCTTCAACCCTGGATCCAGCAGCTTCTTTTCATCCATTTCTTGGCATGAAACAAAAATAATTTTATTCATTTTTTCAAGAGTATCTCAGATCACACAGTTTTTTAAAAAGCTACTGAGGGAAACCCCTTTGATCCCCTCCCACTGTGGAAGTGTTTCTGTCCTCTTAATAAATCCTGTTTTAAAAAAAAGCTACTGAAAACCTCTTTTGTTTTTAACAAATATCATACTGTCAAATTCACATATAAAATTTTCAGAAAATATAAATAAATCTTTAAGCTTGAATTATGAATCTGTGTTAGTTGCAATTTTTTCTATAAAATATACCAATTATATACTTGCTAAGCCAGTAAAAAGTAATATATCAGACTAATCAAAATATAGTTAACAGGAGGAGTATCTCAAAACACAGGAAAGTATTCAGACTGATTAAAAAGTTTCAATTTTTGTTTTAAATTCTTAGAGGTAACCACTATTCATTTTAATCTATCTTTCTCAGCAATTTACAAACTAAGAGATTGATATTTGTACTGCACATACAAAAAGCACATAATTAAGTGACTGGTCTGTTATTTTTCTGCCTTAAGATAAAGTTGCTTAACTTGATCTTTGATCTGTGCAAGTTGGCATTTTACTAAAAGAGGGAGAAGGAAATTACAGCTGAGCATCTGTAGGTTACTTGTTCTGTGGTAATTTTGGGAGAAGTTACATAGTGAGCCACAAGGAAAAAATCTTATCTATCCTCTCCATAAAGACCTCAACAATCTGCTTTCTACAATCTGATATTATGACTTAACATAGACAGGGCAGTAGCAATAAGAGAAAATTTTAACAATTACAGATTAAATTCCAAACCATGGAACTTCAACTCTCAGAGCAGCTAAAGGAGATAGATGTGCAAAGAGTTGGAGAAACTCTAAGCGATATCAGAGCTAATAGGAATACTTCTAAATCTTCACATCATCTGGATAAATAAAATTTATCTGACTAAAAGGGGAAATAGTTTAAGAGAAAACACAATTTGAGGTTAATTACTGAAATTGTTAGGAAGCCAATCAGCAGACAGTTAACCTAGCCTCAGAATGAAGAATGATGTGTTTTTAACAAATAGAGTTAAAAACACATACACAAAATATCACCAAAAAACCTAATAGAAAACAGAACTGTGTCAAGATGCTTGGAATTTATTTTCATTTGTTACTGAGACAACAATAACCTTAGGAATTCACATTTAAGAAAATTGCTAACATTTATGTTTTTCTCTAATCTTTTATAAACTGCATATATACATGAAAATGCATTTATCTAAGCATATAAGTTACTATGTATGGTGTTCAAGATAAGATTGGGAAACTTTCTACTAACTAAATATAGGTATTATGCAAAGTAGAAATAACTCCAATGAAATCCTATAATTATATAAGCAAATCTCCTATTTGAAACTTACCTATCTACCTATGAGAACAGCGTTATTAACCTTTACTTCAGCGCATACTACTGGAAGTAGTAAAAGTGGAAAAAGGTTGCAGGCAGCTGAAGACATGCTAGTGCATTCTTTAAGAACTACATGGCAAGGAATATAAAAGTTTTAATATACAGCCAGTCCTCTGCACCCATGAGTTCTGCCTCCATGGATTCAACCAACTGCAGATCAAAAATACTTGGAGGAAAAAAAATTGTTGCATCTGTACTGAACACATACAGTTTTTTCTTGTTATTATTCCCTAAACAATACACAGCATAACAACTCTTGACAGTGTATCGGGCATTATAAGTAATTCAGAGACAATTTAAAGTGAATAGGAGGATGTGTATAGGTTACATGCACATCATTTTATATGCCACACCACGTTTTACACAAGAGACTTGGGTATCCATGGACTTTGTTACCTGCAGAGTCTTGGAACCAATCCCCCGTGGACACCATTTTGTAAATAATGAATGGTAAAAATGTAATTCTTCCAGCAAAGTCCACTTAAAAATAGGCGAGTAACCAACAAATCTTTCAAAAAGTTTGATGCCTAGTGTTATTCACAGTTGCAGTTCCAAAATACTACAAATGAAAGAAAGGCTGCTTTTTCGGGTAATACATTTTGAATGTCAGTTTTTGCAAAACAGGAACTAAAACTGCCTGTGTTCAGTTTAAGCTTAAAAAACAGAAAGTCTAATGTCTTAGTTTTCAAGTTGAGCTCCACAGAAGTATCAAGGGTTAGGGTTAAGGGTTAGGGTTAGGGATCAGGCATCAGGCATTTCAAAGACAATAGGTACTTGCAAACCAAGTTTGTGGCCACAAATCCTAAGTGAATGCACTAAAGACATATTTAAAACAAACAGCACAAACAATTCTTTCCCCAAAAAGTTTAGAATATGCTAAGAAAAATCCAGAATAAAACCATTATGCAAAACAAAAAGCCTTTTCCCAAATGAGAAAAAAAAAAAAGAGTTTGTTTTTCTGGGAGCAATGGTAGACAGTGAAAATAAAAGGGTTTAGAAAGATTTCATGGTGTCACTTCTATGACAGGCCTCTTCTCAATTCCTTCTTTACTCAACTTTTAAGTTCCATATTGTTTCACTTTTCTGTTTTTTTGCTTTTTTATGTCTACTGACTGAGCGCAAACTCACTAACAAAGCACAGAGTATGCTAATGGCACAAAATATGTTGAAACAAAACAAGGAGGAGTAGAGCCTTTACTTCAGGATGAAGAAAAGTCAGAAGTGGACGGAGTTCACTACTCTGGCTTCAACACATGCATGTACACAAACACACAAGAACTGTTTTCATTTGAGAGTCTTGTATGGACTGCAGTTACTGAAGATACTACAGGGTTGGTATCCCTAACCCAAAAATCCAAAATCAGAACTGCTACAAAATTCAGAACTTTTTGAGTGCCAACAGGATGCCACAAATGGAAATTCCACACCTGTCACTTTTGTTTTTTGATGGTTCAATGTACATAGACTTTATTTCATGCGCAATATTATTAAAAATATATAAAATTACCTTCAGGCTATGTGTATAAAGTGTATACAAATAAATCTCATGTTTAAACCTGGGTTCCCTCCCCAAGATATCCGATTATATTTATGCAAATATTCCAAAACCCAAAAAAAAACCAAAACCTGAAACATTTCTGTTTCCAAGCATTGTGAATAAAGAATACTCAACCCGTATTAGTCTAAGATTTAAGCCATATCAAAAATGTCTTTTTTAAAAAGCTCTATTTTATAAGGAGCACCATTAGATATTCTAAGGCAACTACACAAGAGTTATAAGACATCAACAGCCCCACTGGTGAAGAAAGCACTAGGGAAGCCAGAGGTTGAGCTAAAGATGCCTGGCCATTTGCCACTACAATGAACAGCAGAAGCTGCTGAGACAGCTGAGGTTTCTTTTACCTTAGAGAGGTGGCTTGAAATAAAAATATCTTTGGGAATGAGGGACAGTCTCTTCCTAGCAGTTGCTAGTCAATAGGAATTCCCTTCAGGATGAAGTCATTTTGGTGACATTCCGTATCTTCTACTGGATCCCTAATACTAAAAGAAAACATGGGCCTTGGTGGAAGAAAAGGGAGGGGTGGTTTCTGGACCAGATATAGCCCTTAAGCCCACCCTGTGCCTCCAAATCCTGTTGCGCAACCCTAATAGCAGTTGCAGTACAAATGCCATATTTCTTCTCAAAGTTCTCAGGAATTGAGTTCATTACTTCTCAGGTAACCAAAACCGTAAGTTAAATGGAGCAATGTTATGTCACATAAAACTTAGGTCAAACATTAGCCAAAATGTTACCTAAACTGCTGCCTTTATATTCTGGAAATGAGAATTAGTCACAGTCTAATAGCTCCAGAGACGTTTTCTTTCCAGGCAAGTCTGGTCTGTCTCCTACAGAAACCCAATCTTTGGTGTCAGGACAGGAAAGAAAAGGAGCCTACAAGATAGGGAGAGGCCTAGAAGATGCAAACACCCCTAGGAGGCTGATGAGTCTTTCTTCCAGAATCACCATTCTGAGGTACTCCTGCTATTAACAGTCCAAGACCAATCCCAATCAGATGATGTCAGTGTTAAAATAAGCTCCACTGGTCCTAGCAGAACCAACTGAGGGTAGGGTGGGTTTACTATATGCCAGTCTCTGTTCTCAGAGTTTTCATATGTATTAACTATTTAATTAACCCAACAACTTTTTTCTTTTTTTTTCTGAGTTGGAGTCTCACTCTTTCGCCCAGGCTAGAGTGCAGAGGCAGGCTCATGGTCACTGCAGCCTTGGACTGCTGGGTTCCAGCAATCCTTCCACCTCAGTCTTCCAAGTAGGTGCAATCACAGAGGCATGCGCCATCATGCCCAGCTAATTTTTTGATTGATTGTAGAGATGAGGTCTCACCATGGTTGGTCTTGAAACCCTGAACTCAGATAAGCCTCTCGCCTCCGCCCTCCCAAAGTGCTGAGATTACAGGCATGAGCCACTACACCCGGCTTCCAACAACTTTTTTACTGATGAGGCTGAGAGGTTAGTAACTTGCCCAAGGACATACAGGTATTTCGTGAAATAGCTACAATTACTTTCTTTATAAACTTCAGTTCTATCCTTTGACACATTTCAAGAGCAACAAAAACAAAAAGAGAACATGAATAGCAAGCAGAAGCAGAGACAGTAAAAAATCCCTTGCCATTTAAAGGCATCTTCAAAAAGATGATACTAAAAGGGAAGCTTCAATAGCCACAACCAGGCTAATGTGTCTCTCTCTGGGGCCATCTAATATAGAGGCTGATGACCTCCACCCTACACTGAAAACCCTAAAAATCCCAATGGCACAAAACAGTAATATTTATGACAGCATTAACTCAATAAATAAAGGATGAGTTATGTTCCATTAAAAATGCTGAGACAGGCCAGGCTCGGTGGCTCAGCCTGTAATCCCAGCACTTTGGGAGGCTGAGGCGAGTGGATCGCCACCCCGGCAATTTGGCGAGACCTTGTCTCTACAATAAATCAAAAATTAGCCAGACATGGTAGCACGTGCCTGGAGTTCCGGCTACTTGGAAGGCTGAGGCTGAAGAATCGCCAGAGCCCAGCTGGTTAAGGCTGCGGTGGCCCGGAGCATGCCACTGCACCCCAGTCTGGGCGACAGAGTGAGACTCCAACTCAAAAAAAAAAAAAAAAGTGCTGAGACAGGGGCTGGGCTGGGCACAGTGGCATGTACCTGTAGTCCCAGCTACTTGGGAGGCTGAGGAAGGAGGATCACTTGAGCCCAGGAGTTCAAGTCTGCAGTGAGCTATGATCACACTACTGCACTCCAGCTTGGCCAACAGGGCAAGACACTGTCTCTAAAATAAAATAATAAAATAAATATTAAGACAGAGAAATCAGAATCATGAAGGTAAAAAAGGGCCTTCAAACATATTTTAACCTCTTTTTTTTAAAGATGAATTATAAACATACAGAATGGGAGAAAATATCTGCAAATTATGTATCTAATAAGGGACTAACATCCAGAATATTTAGAGAACTCCTAAAACTCAACAACAAAAAACACAATTCAAAAACCAGAAAATGACTTAAGATATTTTTCCAAAGAAGATCTACAAATGGACAAATACACACATGAAAAGATGCCCAACATCACTAGTCATTAGGAAAATGCAAATCAAAACCATAATGCAAAACTACCTCACATCCATTAGGATGGCTACTACCAAAAAAGAAAAAGAAAGACCCAGAAATAGTAAAACAAGTGTTGGTTAAGATATGGAAAAACTGGAACCACTGTACACAGTTGCTTAGAATATAAAATGGTATAGCCACTGTGGAAAACAGTATGACAATTCCTCAAAAAGTTAAAAACAGATTTACCACATGAAAAAAAATAGAAGGAATTCTTCTTCTGGGTAGATACTTAAAATAGCTGCAAGAAGGTTGCTGAAGAGCTAGTTGTACACGCATGTTCACATCAGCATTATTCACAATAGCTAAAATGCTGAAGCAACCCAAGTATTCATCAGCAGATGAATGGATAAGCAAAACGTGGTGCATACATAAAACGGAATATTATTCAGCCTTAAAAAGGGAGATGTTGACATATACTACAACCTGGATAAACTTGAGAATAATATGCTAAATGAAATAAGCCAGTCACAAAGAGACAAACAGTGTATGATTCCACATATATGTGGTATCCAGCAGTTTCCTAGAGACAGAAAGTAGAATGGTGCCAGAATGCCAGAGGCTGGGGGGAGGGAATGTAGGGAGTTATCATCTAATGGGTGTAGAGTTTCAGTCTGGGAGGATGAAGAGTTCTGGAGATGAATGGTGACGATGGCTGCACAATATAAACATACTTAATATTATCGAACTATACATTTAAAAATAGTTAAGATGGTAATTTTTATGTTATGCATATTTTACCAAAAAAAAAAAAAAAACATAAAAATGAATTATAAACCCTGTCATCAAAAGTACATTTAAAAAAATTTTTTTTAGCCGGGCTCAGTGGCTCAGCCTGTAATCCCGCACTTTGGGAGCCTGAGGTGAGTGGACTGCCTGAGCCCGTGGGTTCGAGGCCCGCCTGGGCAGCGAGACCTCATCGCTACAATAAATCAAAAAAATCATCCGGGCGGGGTAGCGCATGCCTGTAATTCCGGCTACTTGGAAGGCTGAGGTGGAAGGATCACCGGAGCCCAGCAGGTCGAGGCTGCGGTGGCCGGGAGCGGCCACTGCACTTCAGTCTGGGCGACAGAGTGAGACTCCAACTCAAAAAAAAAAAAATTTTCTTTTTTGAAGCTTTGTAGCTAAGGTTCAAAATTTAACTATCTATCTATGGAAGTCTCTTTTCCAGATAAAGTAAAATAGATTACCTATTGCTATATGTATCTTCAAGCATCGAAGAACTCATTTGAAAATAATTTAGACAGGTTGCCAGGTGTGGTGTCTCACACCTGTAATGCCAGCACTTTGGGAGGCCAAGGCAGGAAAACTGCTTGAGCCCAGGAATTCAAGACCTGCTTGAGCAACATAGCAAGACCTCATCTCTACAAAAAATTCAAAAAGATTAGCCAGGCATGGTGGCACACACCTGTAGTCCAAGTTACTGGAAAGGGTGAGGTGGAAGGATGGCCTGAGAAGTCAAGGCAGGAGAGGGAGGAGGGGGGGGGGGGGAGAGAAGGGCTTCTGTTAATTTAGTGACTCCCTACAACTTCCTTCTAGGGGGCTAGGGTTAAAACGTTAGACAGGAAAAAGCTGTCCCGCTTAGATGCATTTATTATATCAATCATTAATAAAATATATGCAAATATTTTAACATCACATAATTAACAGTGTTTTATAAAATTATAATAGTTGACAGAAATCATACACTTTAGGCAATTTCTATATTTGGAAAAATGTTATCTGTACTGTCTTTTGGATTTACATTTGTTTTAAACTGCATCACGAATTTTTTTTTTTTGAGTTGGAGTCTCACTCTGTCACCCAGACTGTAGTGCAGTGGCCGCTCCAGGCCACTGCAGCCTCGACCTGCTGGGCTCCGGCAATCCTTCCGCCTCAGCCTTCCAAGTAGCTGGAACTACAGGCGTGTGCTACCACGCCCGGCAAGTTTTTGATTTATTGTAGAGATGAGATCTCGCCAAGTTGCCCAGGCGGGTCTCGAACCTGCGGGGTTCAGGCAATCCACTCACCTCAGCCTCCCAAAGCGCGGGATTACAGGCTGAGCCACCGAGCTCAGCTTACACATTTTTTTTAATATACAAAAGAAAATAGTTTACAGAGGTCCCAAGTCTCTATCATCCAGATTTCAGAATTATCAAAATTGTTCTGACTTACACTTACATGCTTAAACTTGATGTGTAGACATTATAGCTAGAATGTAAATGTTTCTTATCACCAACTTTACAGAAAGGAAAGACTAAAAGAAATACTATATGTAGATTATGATTAAAAGAATAAACATAATGTCCATCATTTGAGAATAACCCAGTCATTCTGAAGCAGTTTACATAAATTAATGCCTATAATTTTCTCAATAATGTGAGGTGTAGGTCCATTATTTTCCCCACTTTCCACAAGAGACCAAGCGGTTAGGAAAATGAGGCACGGAAGGTTCAGGTACTTACCCAGGGTCACAGAGCTGGTAAGTTGTGGAGGCAGGCTTGGCCTTCGGGTCTTTTTATCTATGTGCAATAGGATCTATACACTATCTTTTCTCCTAAATGTTTGGAGGAAAAATGTCTACAGCACACAAATATAGCTCTACGCCAAAAATGAGAAGAGTGAGTACACACCTAACAGTGCTACTTTCGGTGTTTAAAAGGATCTCTCACATAAAGCAAAAAAAAAGGACTTCACTAAAAGAAGAACTTATGAAATTAAAGTAAAAGGGAAGTGCCTCTCAAAATATTTACAGCTAGACTACACGTCCCTTGAAGGCAGGATAACACTTTTTTATGTCTAATCAACCATCCATACATCCACTCGTCTACCATTTGGTTTCAAGAACCAGTAAGAGTGAATCAAATAAAAAAGAAAAGGTCATTCAAGGCAGAAGAAACAGAATACATAAACAGAAATAATTCCTGTCCCAGTCAGTGTCTCACTTCAAGTCCTTTACTCCAGACTCTATTATCTACCAATATTGCAGCATAAGTACTTACATGTCTATTAAACTGCAAGCTTCCCAAGGGGAGGTACTGTTCATTCATTTCAGAATCCTTACCATCCACCAAAAAACAGCAAGTAGGCACCCAGTATGTTAGTGAACAAACGTAAGCTATTCTCATGAATGATGAATGTTGATAAACAACATATCTAAAGTCTAAGGGGCACATATGTTATAAAAGTAGGGGTAGAAGCTAGATCAAAAAGTCTCCAACGGGCTGAGGCCTAAGTCCAGGAGGTACAGAGAGATCACGCTACTGCCCTCCAGCAGTAACACAGAGACTCTGACTCAAACAAAAAGAAGGAAAGAAAAAGAAAAAAGCCTCTAATGCCATCCCAGGAGAGAAGCACCCTTATATTTCTGTTATGGAAAGATTACTGGAGGCTTGAAGGCAGGAGATACTTGATGCAGGATGATTTATTAGAGGATTCTTGCTATAGTCTGCAAGTGCTAATAAGGACCTGGCTTCCCTTATCTCCAAAATGAGGATAACGTCATCTACTTTACAAGGTTGCTTTAAGAGTTAAATAAAGCCAATATGCACTCCCACTTGGAAAGCAGAAGCAGCAGCCCATCGCAAGAGAAATGTCTTTTGAGGGGTCTGGGCCTGAGCCAGGTCTGACCTGTCTTAGACTGAGAACCACATCCTAAACATGTTTGGGTGTTCTGAAAAATCCGGTTTCTAGACATTTAACCCTAAGGAGCAATGCTGGGAAAGTGGTAAGTAAAGGATCTACGGGCTGCACTGTGCAAGGGCCCATCCCATTTGGGCACCTTTACTCCAGAGCTCACACTCCAAACCCTCCTCCTCACTTACAAGCTTAGAATCAGACCCTCCAGAGCCCACAGGCAGCCATGGGAAGGGAGGGCTGAGAAGGCTGCCCTCGGAAAGAAGCCTGGCCCTCAGCCTGCGAGCCTCGCTCATCCCGCTCACCCCCCTCTTCAGGTCTTCGGCAGAGGTAAGTGACACCTGGTATGGCAGTCTGGGCAGAGTAGTGATGCCCACAAGTGCCAGTGCAGGAGCTGCCTCAGCCCAGGCATCCCCAACACCAAAGCTTCTGCTGCCTTTTAACAGCTATGTCCCCCAAAACTGAAGCAGCTCTGGAAGGAACATGAATCGCTTTCCCAAAAGGCAGTAAAAAAGAGCCTATGAGCAGAGGGCAGGAAATGATTGAGAGGCCCTTGAGACAGACTGTAGAACTTGACCAATGGTGCCATCAGAGCCTTTGGGTTTATGATACGCAAGACTAGCTTTGAGCCCGGCACACAATATTCGACTAAATCACTGTTCTAGTCAGGGACAACTGTTTTTACTGTTGGCTCGACAGTACAGAAACAGCTTCAGATGATTTAGTGGTGATGATGAGACGTCAGAGTTCAGATGAGAGTTCACAAAAAATATGCAGAGAAGAGAGCTGACTGACATTAGCAAATACATTCGAAGAAACTGAATGGTTTTTTTATCTTTTCTTATAAATTCCATTCAAAGTCAAACATTCATATTTTCTGACACCAACTTAGGAAATGTTAAAAATACAAGGGTGTATATTTCTTGTTAGGTCACTGTGGGTTCCACTGGTAGAGCTGAAGAGATGAGGAAACCTGCTAGATGAACCTGACAGTAAGCCTGAGACTATGGCTGCACATGGAGAAGAAGAGAACAAAGAACAAAGCAGAAACATGAATATGGACACTCAAAGGTTCCCCCATCGGGGCAGTCTCCATTAGGACAGTTCAAATTCCAAACCACTGGATCAACAAAGGAATAGGTATGTGAATGGTCCTGTGAAATACTCAAGTTCTTATAAATGGGAAGAAGATAAGGGCTTAGGAGGTGGAGGCAATCATGCACTATTTTTCTTCATGTTACCAAGACTAAGGATCAAAATATACATGGGGTGGGGGAAACTACTTTAAATTTTCAGCGAAAAATAACTACAAGGGATATGTAATGGCTTAATAATGGCAGTTCATTCTAATGAGCTTCTGCTATTTAAAGAATCTCTGTTAGCACATCAAATGAACAATGTGCTTCTCTTAAGTTTCCTCCGAAGTCTACAGTTAGAATCTTGTATGTCTTTTTCCTAGTGGGCTTGATAATGAACACGTTTCGAGAAACTTTAGCTATAAAGGACCCTCTAGCAAAGACATCAACAAAGCCTCTTATGAAAAACAGAAACAGAAAGTCAGACAAAACTCTTATCCTTATTAAGCATTACTAGAGGCCTTGCTTGGAACTATGATAATTTTTCCTCAACCCCACTGCCCATCCTGTGCTACCCACTTACAGCAGAAATGCTGGGAGAGAACATTACAGATTAAATATAGCAGACAGATATCCTAAGCCCTGTTCATGCAATGCTAGTCTAAATCTCACTATTTTGCATTTGTTCAAGACAATCTCTTAGTACTTGTTCTCTTGCTATAACAGGATACCATGGACTAGGTAATTTATAAAGAAATTTATTTCTTATAATTCTAGAGGCTGGGGATCAAGAGAAGGTGTCACTGCTGTATCATAACATGATGAAAGGGTGAGATCAAGTCTCTCTTCCTCTTATAAAGCCATCAATCCCATTAGGGTGGCCACTCCCTGATGACCTTATCTAGTTCTAATTACTTCCCAAAGGCCTGACCTTCAATCGACATACAAATTTGGGGATTAAGTTTCCAACTCTAAGATATTTGGGGAAAATAGTCAAGCCATAGCGGACATCTACAATAAAAAAATTAATATATACAAATAGAACATACAGGAAGAAGTCTAAAGACAAAAGTTTTCTAATACTAGTATCTCATTTCTGGAGGTAACATTCCTTTTATTACAACACAGCATTCTCAAGATGATAATTCATTTACTTCTCATTGAGGATATTATTTACAAATGTCCCATCGGTTTGTAAAAAGATAAATGGAGAGTCTAAGAAGAGATGGTGCATAATATTCCATCGTGTATATGTACCACATTTTCTTTATCCAGTCCTCTTTCGATGGGCAGCATGGTTGGTTTCATGTTTTTGCTATTGTGAATGATGCTGTAATCAACATGTGTGTGCAGGTATCTTTTTTATAGAGTAATCTGAGTTCCTCTGGGTATATTTCCAGAAGGGGGGTTGCTGGGTTGTATGGAAGGTGGATTTTTAGATCTTTTAGAAATCGCCACACTGTTTTCCACAGAGGCTGCACTAGCTTACACTCCTACCAACAGTGTAGAAGCCTTCCCTTTCCCCCATATCCTCTCCGGCACTGTTTGTTTTTTGAGTTCCTGATGATGGCCATCCTGACTGAAGTTGGGTATCTCCTCAGTGTGGTTTTAATTTGCATGTCTTTGATGATTAGTGAGGCTGAGTATTTAGTTAGTGTATCTGTTGGCTGCTCACAGTCATAAAGAAAAAATCATGGACCTCACAGCAACTTGGATGGATTTAGAGGCCATAATACCTTGATTTATCACAGAAACAAAGATCTGAGTCCTACATGTCCCCACTCATAAGCAAACCCTGAAGTTATACTGATGCCATAAGAAAGAGACTGGCAGTAGTGCAACACTGCCAGGGGAGGGAGGGGAGGGCATATGACATCAATAAGGGCACTCAAACTTTGCCTGCACAGTGACCACTTATGTACCTAACCCTGAATTGACCCCACACTTTTAAAATTCTTTTAAAAATACATTTTTTTAAAAAAGAGAGGGCATACATTTCTTGAGGCTCAAAGCCATTTCTAGCAGAACTTTACATCACTGCACAGCCACCAGTGACACAGGAGTAATCGCCAGCCTGTCTTGAGATCTGAGTCTATGTGCTCTTCCAACAATATCTATATTGTTGTCATACACAATATCTCTAAGACACTTTGCTTTGCTAAGTCGTTTATGAACTAAGATTTTTTTTTCTGAGTTGGAGTCTCACTCTGTGGCCCAGGCTGGAAGGCAGTGGCCTGCTCATGGCCAGCACAGCCTCAACCCGCTGGGCTCAGGCAATCCTTCCACCTCAACCTTCCAAGTAGCTGGAACTACAGGTGCGTGCTACCACGCCCGGCCTGAACTAAGATTTTTAGAGATCACGTACTGAGACCAAGGCTGCCCTCTTTGTCAGAGCTCTCATTCTGCCTTCTCTGAACAGAGGGCAACGTACCCTTTGGGTTTACTGCACATGTCCATCTGTTAAGAAAACAATACCTCACAGGAAGAGGTTATGCCTTCTCTGTGGTCATCGTTGCTGGAATTTCTTGTCAGTAATATCTTGCAAGCAACTCCCACTCCACAAATACAATATTTTTCTAGAATCATTAACAGAATATATAAATTACCCCTAACATTCTCCATCAAATTTACCTGTACTATTCTCTCTAATGAGTTATGTTAAACTGGTGCATTTCCTCATATAGGTACATTCTATTACTGGTAGAAATAGGCCGCCATTAGATTCTTGAATTGTCACCTTAAAAAGCATTTCTTAGCCGGGCTCGGTGGCTCAGTCTATAATCCTGTGCCTTTGGGAGGCTGAGGTGAGTGGACTGCCTGAGCCCGCGGGTTCAAGACCCTCTTGGGTAACTTGGCGAGACCTCATCTCTACAAAAGTCAAAAAATTAGCCGGGCGTGGTAGCGCGCCTGTAGTTCCAACTACTTGGAAGGCGGAGGCGGAAGGATCGCCGGAGCCCAGCAGTTCGCGGCTGCGGTGGCTGGAAGCAACCACTGCACTCCAGCCTAGGCGACAGAGTGAGACTCTAACTCAAAAAAAAGCATTTCTTGCTTCTACCTCAGGGCTGTTCCCTCTGCCTGGAATACTCTTCCAAACATCTTCATGTGATTCATGCTGTCATTCAAGTCTTTGCTCAAGTGTCGCCATGTCACCCCCCTCTGAAAAGACTTCCCCGTTATCCTTTACAAAACAACATCCCATTCCACTATTCTCCATCTCCTTTCTTCAGTTTTGCTTTTCTTTTTTTTTTTTGAGTTGGAGTCTCACTCGGTTGCCCAGACTGGAGTGCAGTGGCCGCTCCCGGCCACCGCAGCCTCGACCTGCTGGGCTCCGGCGATCCATCCGCCTCAGCCTTCCAAGTAGCCGGAATTACAGGCGCACGCTACCACGCCCGGCTGATATTTTGATTTATTGTAGAGATGAGGTCTCGCTGCCCAGGCAGGTCTCGAACCCGCGGACTCAGGCAATCCACTCACCTAAGCCTCCCAAAGGCGCGGGATTACAGGCTGAGCCACCGAGCCCGGCTCAGTTTTGCTTTTCTTAACGTACTTTTCACCACTTGAAATTACACACTTGTTTCCTTGTTAACTATCTCACACACTACAATGTAAACTCATGAGGGCCAGAACTTCATTTATTCAACACTAAATCCTCACCCATAAAACAGTGCCAGGCACTTAAGAGGCATTAAGTTGAAAAACACATAATGAAATCAGTTTTTAAAAAATAAACATTTAGGCAACTTGGCAAGACCTCATCTCTACAATAAATCAAAAAATTAGCCGGGCATGGTAGTGCGCGTGCCTGTAGTTCCAGCTACTTGGAAGGCTGAGGCAGAAGGATCGCCGGAGCCCGTCAGCGTGCCACTGTACTCCAGCCTGGGCGACAGAGTGAGACTCCAACTCAAAAAAAAAATACAATAATAGTAATAATAATAATAATAAACATTTAGTAATAAAAGATGTGTTTGCAATCATTCCTTAAGATTTTCAGTCCAAAAGCTGTTTCTTGGGATCCATATTTCTTGTTTATAGTCTAAGCCTCTTAGAAGACTATGATTTTAAAAAATTCCACCAGTACTTGGAGAAAAAAAAAATTCTATCTGGAAAAAAAAACTCTAGACAAGTGTACATGCAGCCTCAACCATGACTGTTGAAACGTGTCCTCAAAAATTAAATACAGAATGATCATATGATCTAGCAATTCCATTTGTGAATGAATATACACCCAAAAAAAGAGAAAACTGAGACTCAGATATCTGCCATGTTCATAGCAACATTATTCACAATAGCCAAAAGGTAGAAGCTACTCAAATGTCCATCAACAGATGAACTGGATAAGCAAAATGTGTCATATTCACAGAGCGAAATAGTCACAGCCTTAAAAAGGAAGGATATTCTGATACACACGGATGAAACTGGAGGACATTATGTTAAGTAAAATACGTCAGTAACAAAAGGACAAATATTGGTTCCACTTATGTGAAGGACCTAGAGCAGTCAAATTCACAGAGACAGAAGGAGACAGAGATACAGACAGAGATAGAATAGAAACAGTAGATTAAAGACAAAGATAGAATAGAGATAGACAGAGATAAAACAGAGATAGAAATACAACAGAGACAGAGATAGATAGCTGCCAGGGGCTAGGAGTTAGGATTTAATGGGTACACAGTTTCAGTAGGAGAAGATGAAAAAGATCTGGAGATGGATGGTGGTGATGGTTACACAACAATATGAACATATTAATATCACAAAACTACACACTCAAAACTGATAAACGGCTAACATGGTAAATATGTATTTTAAAATCACAATTAAAAACTTTAGAAAATCCAAATAAGAGGAAGTTATCTTTCTTTGTGGATGACATGATCCTATACCTTGAAAACCCAAGAAAATCTGTCACTGATAAAGGACTTTGGCAAAGTCTCAGGTATAAAATAAATGTGCAAAAGACAGTCGAATTCCTTAACACCAACAATAAACAGACAGAAACCCAAATAAAAAGCATAATTCTATTCACAATAGCCACCAAAAAAGAAAAAGAAATACTTTGGCATCTTCCTAACCAAAGAAGTGAAAGACCTTTACAATGAAAACTACAAAAACACTGCTCAAAGAAATTCAAGAAGACACAAACAAATGGAAAAATATTTCATGTTCATGGATTGGAAGAATTAACATTGTTAAGGTGTCCATCTTACCAAAGGCAATCCACAGATTGAACGCAATACCCATTAAATTACCAACATCATTCTTCTCAGACCTAAAACCAACAATACAGAAATTCATATAGAAACATAAAAGACCATGAATAGCCAAAACAATCCTTAGCGGAAGAAACAAAGCAGGGGTACCACACTTCCAGACTTCAAGCTCTACTATAAAGTTTCAGTAATCAAAACAGCCTGGTACTGGTACAAGAACAGGCATATAGACCAATGGAACAGGATAGAGATTCTATAAGCAAAACTCCAATTTCTCAACCACCCCATCTTCAACAAACTCTCCACCAACAACCACTGGAGAGAGGAGAACCTATTCAGTAAACGGTGGTGGGAAAACGGCTGACCACAAGCAGGAGATTGAAACAGGACCCCTACCTAACACCATACACAAAAATCAACTCTAAATGGATCAAAGACCTACATGTAAAACCTCAGATTAAAAGAATCCTAGAAGAACACGTAGGAAACACCCTTACTGAAATTGGAATAAGCAACCAATTCCTGATTATCTCTCCAAAAGCGAATGCCATAAAAGATAAGATAGACAAATGGGACCTCACAACAATATGAAATCAGAAAAGCAATGACATTTCTTTCCCCCACCCCTAGGTGTCCAGACATTGCCTCTTTCCCCTATATATGGCTTCTTTCTGTCCCTCTCCCAGGGAACAGCCCCCCGCAGAGGCTAGTCTTAGAAGGACTGAAGAGGTTTTTAACAAGTGGGATTAACGGATCAGGGGATGCAGATAACCAAGCAACCAAAAACAATGTTGTCATCACTCTCAATCTATGTGATTGTAAACACTGTGTAGGAATTTGATTAATTAACTTGCTTTATTATAAAACTGCTTGCTGTGCTGTCCTGAAGTGCAGATTCTCTCATCACCGACCTTCTGCCATCGGTGACCCTCCCATGAGTGTAATATAATAAACCAGTGTTTCTCACTGCTGGACCTCCAGGTGACCTCTTTGGAATAAGTAAACATTACGTGCATGCCCTCTCAGAACTGGGGAAACCACATTACAACTGGCATCACAAACAGGATATTTCAGAAGTCCCCTCCTGCGTCTGCAGGAGAGACAGAGGGGGAAGGAAACATCTGCTGGGGGCAATCCCAAGGTAGACCGCTGGTACTGTGTGGTCTGAAGTAGTTAGCCTGATAAATAGCTGCATGAGTACAGGGAGGCCCCGAAACTGCCCGTCGGACTGCTGGAATTACTGAAAGCAGCTGATGAGAAGGGACAATTACAAAAAAGATAAAGGCGTGCAGCCGCAGCAGCTGTGGCATGGCACCAGCTCTACGATCTCCCGGTGGCTATGGAATGGGAGACAGCCACGAGGAGCCAGGTGCAGAGATTACAGAAGTTAAGATTGGAAAGAGAGGCTGGGTTAACTCAGGCAGAAAGCAGAAACATGTTAGGTCGCTGGCTGGAGCAAACTAGTGACCGGCTGAGTAATTCAGTGAGCTGCCTGCAAAAGTGAAAAATGTGCACCTACCCTGTAGTAGCCCACAGAAATGGGACTCACAGAAGTGGGATCCCACAGAGGAATGAGACTCCTCAGAAGAGGACGATAAAATAGAAGTGACTGAGGAGGTGGAAAAGGCCCTGGAAGGGAGGGCTCACCCAGCAACAACAGGAGTGGCTAGAGGGCCGTGTTCCTGGCCACCTACCACCCCACCTGCAGGATATGCACATGATCATGCCCCCATATACTTCAGTGGAGCCAGCAGAGCTATAGCAGCAAAATTCCGGCAGAAGACAAGGGAAAGCATGGTGGGCTGCTTATCAAGATTATGGGATACCAGAGCAGATGGCATAGCATTATCGGGACGTGAGTTGATGAAGCTGGCTTCGGTGACCAACCATCCCCCCCTACCCAAGACAGCGTAAATATGGAGCAGGTGTCATGAGGAGTATGGCTCACTCCTAACATGGCTCGTGGCAGGGTACAGGGCAGCATGGCCAAATGGGGAGGACGTCTCATTCTCCCTTCCCTGGTGAACCACCACCAAAGAGCTACAAGGACTATCTCCAGGAATCAGGGGTGGATCATGCCATATACTTAGATCCCCTTGAAGGGCCAGATGCAGTACCCTTTACAGCTGGTGGAGAAAATAAGGTGCTGCAGACAGCCTCACCGTCCTCTTCTGCAGCTCCAACACCTGTGCTATCTCCGCCGGTGGGAGTGATGGTGAAGGGGGCTGCACAGGCTATTGCGGACCTGGGAGAAACGGATTTGCTTCGGCAGAAGCAGGGAGTGCGAAGGGTGAGAGAGAACCTAAGGGGGACCGAGGAGCAGAGGGTCCCAGGAGGGCGACCTGCAAACAAATGTGGACGGACTTCAGGCAGGGGCGGTTCCAAACAGGACAGATAAGCAGCCAGTGCGGAGCTGGTTGGACTGTGGAAGTACTTTCTCAAAGAAAAGTATTCGACAAACCTTTCACAGAAAAGAGGGCTGAGATCTGGGTACCAGGGTGGACCTCCAGCAACCAGGAGGTTCCCCCCAGCCCTGAGGCTACAAGACGTCATGAAGAAGGGGCCCACAGAGTGGACACTTGCCCCTCAGATTGAGGCCAGTGCTCCTCTGGAGGATAACAGCCTTCCTTCCTGGCCCTGACCCCAGGCCTGGGGAGTTGGCCAAGACACAAAGGACCAGCAAGTCTCCGCCACAGACGGAAGGCCACATGTTGAGCTCACTATATACTGGACACCAAGGAATATACAAAAAGTAATACTTTGGTGGATACCGAAGCTGAATATACCCTAAGTAGATATGAAGGCCCTCTAACTGCTACAGATGGGTATGTTGTTAAATCAATCAAGGTTTGGTGGATGATGATAACCTTGCGCATTGGCTGCCTGCCCCCAGACCCTATGCCACTACATATGGTATGTGTCTCCCATCAAGGGTTACATACTAGGAACTGATGTGCTGCAGGGGTTGTGTTTAGAAACTACCACTGGCAAACTTCGCCTGCGGGTAAGGGCAGTGAAAGCTGTAAGCAGAGGGCCTGCCAAATACCCACCCAAGGTCCTGCCAGCAACACGGCAGGTGATAGCTACCAAACAATACTGCTTACCTAGTGGGAACAAAGAAACTGGAGAAATCATACAGGAATTGGCAACGATTAATATAATCCACCCTGCTCACAGCCCCTGTAATTTTCTAGTATGGCTGGTGAGGAAACCAGATAGTTCCTGGAGAATCATGGTAGATTACCAGGAATTAAATAAAGTTGTACCTTCTCTGCATACTGCTGTACCCAATACTGCTTATATAATGGACCAATTAGGGACACAGTTGGGCACATACCATTTAGTGGATTTGGCTAATGCTTTCTTTAGTATTGATATTCATGTAGATTGTTAAGACCAGTTCGCATACACTTGGGAAGGCAGACAATGCACGTTTTTGGTGCTGCTGATGGGGATTTGCACAGCCCGACATTATGTCAAGGCATGGTTACTCAAGATTCAGAAAGCTGAGGGCTACATGCATCAATGTCTCTATTTCATTATACAGATGATAGCCTGATGATTTCTGATTCTCTTACAGACCTAGAGCAGGCAGCACCCCAGCTGACTGAACATTCACAGGGGAAAGGACAGGCAGTTAATCAAAACAAGTTGCAAGAACCTGGCATATCTGTCAAATTCTTGGGGTTCTTTGGTCTGGTAAGTCAGAAGTAATGCCTTCAGCTGTTATTGATAAGATCTAGGCTTTTCCCCACCCAAAATTTCCCAAACAGCTACAAGAGTTTTAGGTAGGGCTTGTTGGGACATTGGAGGGCATTTATCCCACATTTAACACAGATCGTACGACCCCTACATAGATTGACCAAAAAAGGATCCTGATGGAACCAGACAGGAGAGTGCTGCCACAAGTGCTCTCCAAGCATGGAGCATTCTAAGCCAATCCCTTCCCTGTGATTTGGAAATGAAAGTTACCCAGGAGGGTCATTCCTGGGCTCTGGCAGAACTAGGGAAAAGCTCAAATTCCCATTGGCTTTTGGTCACAGATCTAAAAAGGTGCTGGAACCCACTACAGCCCCATCAAACAGCAGGTAAATGCAGTATACCAAGCTTTCTTGGCAAAAGAGCCGATTACTGGACAGGCCCGGGTAACTGTGCACACCACACTGCCCGTAGCTGGTCGAATCCATGTCCTCTCTCATAGGCCCCACAGCTCAGCCACACAGATACGACCCTGACCAAACGGCAGTGCAGCAAGCGCTCCACAAGTCTCTAAGCCAGGAACTGTAGCAGCTCCTAGGACTGATAATGTTTGCAGATACAGGTGAGCAGTCAATGGAGCAAATAGTTAATACTCTGTCACCCATCAGGGTGAGAATAACACTGGTCCCAGAAGAGGCTTGGTAAACAGACAGATAATGTCAGAGACAACCCCCTTGATGGCGAGTCATTGCATATTAGCCAAAAACAGAGACTATCTGAATGGAAGATGGGACCAGGCAGAGCAGTCAATGGGCAGAGATGCTGGCAGTGCAGTTAGTGATACCCAAAGAGCCAGATCCACTGACAACTCGCAAAGACAGCTGGGCACTGGTCAAAGGACTGACGCTGTGGATGCCGCAATGGCACTCGCAGCATGGACAATTATGAACAAGCCCCTGTGGAGCCAAAATATATGGCTGGACATTTATGCCACAAGCCTCCAATAGAAAATCACCCTCTTCCATGTCTCCAGGCATTCTCCCCTGCAGAGTCCAGGGAACGACAAGACAGACACCCTAGCCCACATAAGGTGGCTAAAAGAAGCCCCCGCAGAGGATGTAGCCAACTGGCTCCGTGAAACACGCAGACCAGAAAACACTGTGGGAAGTTGCAAAAGCTTGGGGGCAGCCAGACTCGGTGGCTCAGCCTGTAATCCCAGCACTTTGGAAGGCCGAGGTGAGTGGACTGCCTGAGCCCGCAGGTTCGTGACCCGCCCGGGAAACTTGGTGACACCTCAACTCTACAATAAATCAAAAATTAGCTGGGTGTGGTAGCACATGCCTGTAGTTCCAGCTCCTTGGAAGGCTGAGGTGGAAGGATCGCCAGAGCCCAGCAGATCGAGGCTGCGGTGGTCGGGAGCGTGCCACTGCCCTCCAGTCGGCGACAGAGTGAGACTCCAACTCAAAAAAACTTAGGGGCTTCCCACTAAATACTCTGACACACTGACTGCCCTGAGTGCTCTGTATGTGCTGATGAGGCACCCATGCAGACTGCCAGCAGGTGGACATACCCAACAGAGCTGTGAGCCCTCAACCCACTAACAAGCAGACTATCTTGACCCTATTCTCATGTCAGAAAGGGCCTGGTTCTCTCTCACTTGTATTGATACTACTACAGGATTCCTGCAGGCCTTTCCTATCAAGTGAGCTAGCTACCCAGCGCTCAACCAGTAGAGGACTGTCACAGCTCCTGACAGCATACAGCATCCCTGAAATCATCAAAAGTGACCAGGGAACCCACTTTACTGGACATCAAGCGCAACAATGGGCTGAGCAGCTGCATACTGACTGCCGTTTTCATCTACCTTACAATCTCTCAGGCACCAATCTAACAGGAAGATACAATGGCATGTAAAGGACGCTTTGAAAACACATCAACATTCACTGCAGGGGTGGACGACCCAATTGCATTGCAATCGCAAATCCACACTCTCAATGAGACCCGGTGCTGGCCATCCAGGACCCCTAGATATGCTGACACAATCATGGGCAACAAACACCCCTGAGAATGCAAGTCTGGACAGAATCATCATCATTGTGACCAAGCTGGGGAAGCAAGAATAACCTGTTGCTGTCCGCCCCACAGGACACAGTACCCGGAGAGAATACTCTACAATGGCCCTGGGAAGTTCAACCCCATTGGTTGCTCCCTGTTGGCTCCCTGGGGAGAGGGGATAGGTCATAATTTAGATATTCATCCTGAGGTTATGGGAAAATGGGTAAATACTGGTAAGTGTAATAACCCCAGATCTCAAATACTCAAAACCAGGACTATTACCATTTCTATGTGGCAATTCAGGACACTCCCCACAATCCTTTCACATTAGGATAGAAGGGTTCCCAGGCCTGACAGGGCATAGCATTCCAGGCCTGGCAGGCCTCCCCAAAATGTCACAGTATTGTCACAGGACAGGAATGTTGCGTGTGTTTTGCCTGATAACAGAGATTTACCTCTGCTTATTCTTCTCAAACATGTATCTTATCACCCTTAGCCTCAGTCAGTGGGCAGGGACCCTTGCCCGAACGCACAAGTCAGCTTGCTGGGTCTGCTCAGACTTCCGCACAATCAGCCACTGAGGATGCCTTCCTCAATGACAAAGTTACACAATCGCGCCCGGTGGTCTTACAAAATAGAATGGCTTCAGATATGCTCACTGCTGCACAGGGGGGCATCTGTGCCATACTTCATACTGAATACTGGGTATACATTCACGCCAATGGCCATAATGTGTCTATGGCCCTTAAGTCCCTGAATACTGAAACCAGTGCTGTTTCCCAAATTGCTAAAAATCCCCTTTTCAAGTGGTTTGGGACACTAAGCTCTTTCTGGCAAAAAGTAATCATGAGTACTATAATTACTACAGTGATTTTGCCGTTTGGATCCTGTGCCCTTTGCTGCATATGAAGGATACGGATGCAATGTTTGACTCATGTGTCCACTTTAGGTAATCTGCGGAAGATCAATGTCATGTGAAGACTGCAGAAGTGGAAAGAGGTCCATGTAGGGGTGCAATGTGGGGTAAGCGACCGGGCTTTCTCTCCTTCCCCCATATCTGGCTTCTTTCTGCCCTCCCCCAGGGAACAGCCCCTGGCCAGAGCTGGTCTATGTAGGGCATGTAGGGTATGCATAGTCCCAGCAACAAATCTCAAGGTTAATCCTGTGATTTGAGTCAGGGGATGCAGGTAACCCAGCAACCTAAAGACAATACAGTTGTCACTCTTAATCCACGTTGACTGTAAATACTGTATAGGAATTTGGATATTAACTTGTTTGATTATGAAACTGCTTGCTGTGCTATAATGAGGCACATATTCTCTCATGACCAACCCACCGCCATCGGTGACCCTCCCATGAGTGTAATAAATCAGTGTCTCTCTCTCCCTGCTGGACCCGAGTGACTTCTTTGGAATAAGTAAACATTACACGCAAGTCCTCTCAGATTTGGAGATACTGCATTACACCGCCTCCTACCTTTTTGTTTTTTAACATTCCCCTTATTTTAACATTTCTTTTGATAACTGCAGTAGGAGTATCTATATCAGGGATATATAGTGTATATAAAGTGCTTTTTCACGTGTTAAGTCATTTTATCCTTACCATAAGTTTTCCATGTAGACAGGACAGGAATCATTGTCTATTCTTTGATTGATGAAGTTGAAGTAGAGAGTTTAAAGTGATTTATTCAGGCCGAGCACAGTGGCTCAAGTTTGTAATACCAGCACTTTGGGAGGCCAAGGTAAGAGGATTGCCTAAGTTCAGGGATTCGAGGACAGACTGGGCAACTTGGTGAGACATCGTCTCTACAATAAATCAAAAAATAAGCCAGGCATGATAGTTCATGCCTGTAGTTCCAGCTACTTGGAAGGCTGAGGCAAAGGATCAATTGAGCCCAGGAGGCTGAGGCTGCAGTGGCCATAAGCATGCCACTGCACTCCAGCCTGGGCAACAGAGTGAGACTCCAACTTTAATTAATTAATTAGATAGCTAGATAAAGTGACTTATTCAAAGTATACAGTAAAATGGCAAAGCCAAGACCACACACCAGCCATTCCACTCCTCAATCGAGTGCATGTCTTCCCCCCTGCAACAAAAGAGCATCTAAAAGCCTTCAGTCTAATCTCTCTGAAGGAAACTGCCATGTCTTCCATATACTTCTCCACGTCTACTGACCTGTGTTTCTGTTACTCATCCTTAAATCAGTAATTTCCACTTTATCAGCCAAGTGAAGTAAAGGGACCAATCTTAAATTCATCTCTCTGGTGCTGTGCATTGTTGGCAATCAGCAAAAAGTTTCTTGATTGTAGATTAATACCCATAAATGTCAAACCCTGGGCAGGCGCCGTGTGGCTCACACCTGCAATCCCAGCACTTTGGGAGGACAAGGCAGGAGAATCACTTGAGCCTGAGTTCAAGACTCGCCTAGGCAACATAGTGTAGAGCCCTAGTCTCCATGAAAAATATAAAAAATTAGCCAGGCATGATGGCACGCACCTGTAGTCTCAACTACTGGGGACTGAGGTGGGAGGATTCCCTTGAACCCAGGAGATCAAGGCTGCAGTGAGTCGGGATTGCACCACTGCACTCCAGCCTAGGGTTAGAGTG
Organism: Carlito syrichta; assembly: GCF_000164805.1. Taxonomy (NCBI): domain Eukaryota; kingdom Metazoa; phylum Chordata; class Mammalia; order Primates; family Tarsiidae; genus Carlito; species Carlito syrichta. Next base: position 153,391 of record NW_007075036.1, read on the forward strand.
AGACCTTGTCTAAGAAAATAAAAGTAAAGAAATATATATGTATATATGTGGGTGTGCATAAGTGTATGTGTGTATATATGTGTGTATACATACATATGTGTGTGTGTATATATATATATTATATATATATATATATGCATATACCCTAGGAGGTTTGATATATATATAACAAACACAGGAGGTAGAATTCAAACACAGAAGACAGTTATGATTGAGCCTCTCTATTCTCATTCCTTCCTAGTACTTATTTTTTCCTCCTTTGCAGTATGTACTTTTGTAATTTCTGTAATAAAAAAGAGAAAACGATATTAAAAGTAGAGAAAATAGTTTCAAACTTTACCAACTTGTGGCAGTATTATATCAATAATAGCCAATCCAAGATTCAAATAAGGCCCACACATTGGGACTAGTTGGAGTCTTACTGTTTTGTCCAGGTTAGAGTGTGGTAGCACGCTCATGGCCACCGCAGCCTTGACCTGCTGGGCCGGGACTACACCACTGTCCTCCAGCCTAGGAACAGAGTGACACCTTGTCTCAGGAAAAAAAATAAAAAGTAAAAATAAAGATATATGTACATATACGGATGTGCGTGTGTGCGTGTATATATGTGCATGTCTCCTAAGTGTCCTTTAACAGGTTCCCCCACCCCCATCTTCTCCTTTGGAATCTTTTTGTTGAAATAAGATTATCTGGTAGTTTCCACAGTCTGAATTGTGTTGAATGCACCATGATGATATGTTCCTGACTACTGTATTTACTGTAAATTCATAGATACAGTTAATATCTATCTAATAGATAATCAGATTCAAGACCATTTTTGTATTAAAATTTCTTTGCCAAGACTGCTTCACAAGTGGTAGTAGGTACTTCCAACAGTAAGTACAAAATGTCTATTTAATACACTTTCTAGCCAGGCATGGTGGCTCACACCTGTAGCACTTTGGAAGGCGGAGGTGAGAAGATTGCCTGAGCCCAAAGGTTCGAGACCAGTCTGGGCAATGTGGCAAGTGACCTTGTCTCTACGATTAAAAAAAAAAAAAAATGAGTCAAGCATGTGGTGCATGCCTGTAGTTCCAGCTGCTTGGAAAGCTAAGATGGGAAGGATCACCTGAGCCCACTAGGCCGAGGCTGTGGTGGCCAGGAGAGTGCTACCGCACTCCAGCCTGGACAAAACAGTAAGACTCCTACTCAAATAATAGTAATAATAATAATTCTCTTTCTGTTATAACAATCATCAATGATCACCAACTACAGCCATGAATTCATTAAGAGCTGCAAAGTAATCACATGCCATTCTAGCACTCTGTCTTTATTCATTAGCAGAAATAGTTCTGTTTTAAAAAAAAGTTATATTAAAAAAAATCAACTATTTAGTTGCCTTGATGTACAGTCTGTATAGAAAAGATAGGATAAAAATAATTCTTTACCTTTATTTACCAATTTTCAAAACAACTAGTAACAATTAGTTTCCTAACATCCTTAAAAACAATGAATTTTTTTTTTTGAGTTGGAGTCTCACTCTGTCACCCAGATTGGAGTGCAGTGGCACGCTTCCGGCCACTGCAGCCTCGACCTGCTGGGTTCTGGCAATCCTTCCGCCTCAGCCTTCCAAGTAGCTGGAACTACAGGTGCACACTACCACACCCAGCTAACAATGAATTTTTTAAAAACATGTATGCTATGGATTCATGGACATAAATCTATTTGATGTGTTTCAATCCTTTGTAGTTCTCCTTACTGAGACTCGAATTGTCCCATCTTTGGACAGTAGCTTATTCAAATTGGCTCCTGAGAACTTATGACACAACTCTAACTTGACCCTGATACCTTCTTTGTATTCTAGGGTCACATCCTACTCCAGGCATATCTTGTAGTTTTCTTGCCTTTGACTAGAAAAATGTTTTTAAAAGGATCCCTAGCGGTGGCTCAGACTGTAATCCCGCACCTTTGGGAGGCTGAGGTGAGTGGATTGCCTGAGCCCACGGGTTTGAGACCCGTCTGGGCAGCGAGACCTCCTCTCTAAAATAAATCAAAAAATCAGCCGGGCGTGGTAGCACATGCCTGTAATTCCAGCTACTTGGAAGGCTGAGGCAGAAGGATCGCCAGAGCCCAGCAGGTCAAGACTGCGGTGGCCGGGAGCGGCCACTGCACTCCAGTCTGGGTGACAGAGTGAAACTCCAACCCCCCCTTCCAAAAAAAAAGGATCCCTAATTCCTTTTAGTGGCAAATGGTATTCAGAAATCATAATCTGGGTAATGGGATGGTCACTGCCTTTTCAGTACACAGAAGAAATTACAAACACACATAACTATAAATTATGCACAAATACATGCATACAAATATACACATGTACATGAGTTTATTGCTGTGTATGAGGGGGACCCAGAATTTATTTATAAAAATTTGTGTATTTAGTCACTTTCAAAGTACTCTCTGTTTGATGCAATACACCTATCAAGACACTTTTTCCACTGCTCAAAAGGCTTTTTACATTATTATTATTTATCTTATTTTTTATCATAGAGATATGTGGTATAAGTCAGAATTAGCTACACAAGTAGGCTGCATGCAGGTGAAGTTTGGCCCTCCAAACAGTTCTCACTTCCCCGAGCTTAAGGACCAGGTACCCTTTGTGTTATGTGCCCCCCTTCCCACCCTCCCTCCCCTGGCAGTGTCCAGCGACTGTCTGTCCCTCTCTTGTAATAATGTGATTAATGTTCAGATCCCACTTATGAGAATATGCAGTATTCAGTTCTTTGTTTCTGTGATATATCACTAAGAATGATAGTGTCCGATTCCATCCAATTTGCTGTGAAGGTTCATGATTTTGTTCTTCTTTATGGCTGCATAAAACTCCATAGAGTATATGTACATCTTCTTTATCCAGTCTACTTTCGATGGGCAGTAGGGTTGGTTCTGTTTTTGCTATTGTGAATAGTGTCGTATAAACATGTGTGCAGGTGACTTTTGTGTAAAATGATTTATGTTCCTCTGGGTATACTCCCAGGAGGGGGACTGCTAAATCGTAAGGAAGGTCAATTTTTAGTTCTTTTGTGAATCTCCACACTTGCTTGCCATAGAGGCTGAACTAGCTTGTACTCCCACCAACAATGTAGAAGCATTCCCTTTTCACCACACCCATGCCAGCACCTGTTGTTTTTTGATTTACTAATGATGGCCATCCTTACTGGAGTTAGATAGTATCTCAGTGTGGTTTAATTTGCATTTCTCTGATGATTAGTGAGGCTGAGGATTTTGTCATGTATCTGTTGGCTGCTTGTATCTCTTCTTTTGAAAAGTGTCTATTCATGTAATTTGCCCATTTTTTAATAGGGTTGTATTTTTTTTTCCTTTTAGCTCATTTGAATTTCTTGTAGAGCCTTTGTCAAATACATAATTAGAAAATATTTTTTTCACATTCTGTGGGTTGTCTACCCCCTCCCTTGACGGCTTCTTTTGCTGTTTGATGAGGTCCCACTTGTCTACCTTATCTTTTATGTCATTTGCTTTTGGGGATTGGTCAAGAATTAGTTGCCTACTCCAATGTGCATAAGAGTGTTTCCTACATTTTCTTCTACTTTTTTCCACTGCTCAAAACAGTTTTTGAACTCATCACTTCTGATACCTTTCAGTGCTTCTGCTGTTTTTTGTTTCACCTCTTCCACACTGACAAGATGCTTCCAGGAAAACAAACAAAAACGATTGCTCAGGACAAGACCAGATGAACAGGGAGGATGGGGCACAGGGGTCATGCCGGTTTTAGTCAGAAACTGCAGAACATTCAGCACAGTGTGGGCAGGTGCACTCATAAATCCCCCATCACGAAATGGGCAAACGTATTGAAAGAATCGCCAAAAGAATTAACTGAAGCCCAACACAGTCTCTCACAACAACATTAGCTGTTACACTGTTACCAATGGGTTTCTAGAACATTTCTAGAACACTTATTTAACAGGCGAAGCATGTACTACAAGGAACCTGCCCTCCAAAAAATAATTCTGGGTTTTTGGGGAGTCACTTGTAATAGTTTACTCTGTGTGTTTATATAAAAACTGGAAATACACTTTATAAGATTTACTTCACAGCTGGGCTCGGTGGCTCGGCCTGTAATCCCAGCGCTTTAGGAGGCCAAGGTGAGTGGATTGCCTGAGCCTGTGGGTTCGAGACCTGCCTGGGCAACTTGGTGAGATCTCATTTCTACAATAAATCAAAATTAGCCGGGCGTGGTAGCATACGCGTGTAGTTCCAGCTACTTGGAAAGCTGAGGCAGAAGGATCACCGGAGCCCAGCAGGTCAAAGCTGCAGTGGCCGGGAGTGGCCACTGCACTCCAGTCTGGGTGACAGCATGAGACGTCAACTCAAGGAAAAAAAAAAAAACATTTACTTCACTTTTAATTCCTAGTGATTGAATTTTTAATTTAACTGTTACATAATTATGTAAAATATTTAGAAGGACCTAAAGTTAAAACCGCAAAACAAGATATATCCAAAGATGAGCTGCTATCCCTGTGTCCTCTATCCCAGTCCCTGCCTGTTCCAGAGGTAACTTTACTTGTACTTTATATAATACCTCAAATGCCCTCTTTTCTATTATCCCTTGCCTCCCTGAAATTAGCTAATAACTTCTTCTTCCTGCCTCTCCCCAGAATGTTAAGTGATATATTTTTACATAAAGTCAATGCCTATAGGTAATCAGTGAGCTTATTCTACTTTTCCATTTTCTCTCCACATTATTAAACTTTACCTGTATAATTAAACTCTAAGGAGGTCACATACTGCAGTGTCTCTCAATCAACTAAGTTTTAAATATGACAGGTTTAAAAGTACTAATTAGTCGGGCTCAGTGGCTCAGCCTGTAATCCTGCGCTTTGGGAGGCTGAGGTGAGTGAATTGTCTGAGCCCGTGGGTTCAAGACCCGCTTGGGCAACTTAGCGAGACCTCATCTCTACAATAAAATCAAAAAATTCAACTCAAAAGAAAAAAAGAACCAGTTAAAAAGTGTCAAGAATACAGGTCCACTCTTCCTCATCAAATAGAAACCTCTGGAGTCATATATGTTCTAAACTTTACTTTTTTCCTTGCTTTTTTTTTTCTTCTTTAAAAATTAACATAGTATATTCAACATTTACTGTATATTATATAAACACCCCCATTGACATCTGGCATAATACATAATAATCAAGCAAATTAGTATTTTGCAGTAAAATATTTAAAAACTAAGCTATGTTAGGTGAGGCCATGTTTTGTTGCCAAATCAATCCAGGTGCTGTCAGTGTTTGCCTTTAAAGGAGTCCTCCCCAGCATCTCCCCCATGGTTTTCAGAACTTTTGAGGATTTCCAATTATTTTCCAAGAGTGTGGGTCTACAGACAGTAACACAAGATCACGTACAAGAAGAGTCTTTTCCTTTACCCACCCCTCATCAAAAAATGTCGTCAGAAAACATTTTTATTCATACTAAATGAAGATAATGGTACCTTTTAAATAGACATTTTTTCTGTAAAATTCCACAGCATCACTGCAAATGAAGATTACGTGTAGAGTTTTCTTAGGAGAATCTTATTATGCCCATGTGGGCTTTTTCTAATATAACCTATTATAATTCAAAACAGCTGTCAGTCACCTGCTGATACTTTTTTCCTGTTAAAAATGTATTTTTAGGCCGGGCTCAGTGGCTCAGCCTGTAATCCCAGCACTTTGGGAAGCCGAGGTGAGTCAATTTCCTGAACTCACGGGTTCAAGACCCACACGGGCAACTTGGTGAGACCCTGTCTCTACAATAAATCAAAAAATTAGCTGGACGTGGTAGTGTGCGGTCTCTGGCTACTTGGAAGGCTGAGGCGGAAGGATCGCCAAAACCCAGCAGGTAGAGGCTGTGGTGGCCGGGAGTGTGCCACTACACTCCAGTCTGGGCAACAGAGTGAGACTCCAACTCAAATAAAAAAAAAAAAAAAAATTGTACTTTTAAAAGAATATAAAAGTACATCACATTCCACTAATCTATGCAACATCCTTTAGAGTGTAACCAGAAGAATTTTTCAAACTAGAAAATGAGAGGATGAATGCAGAGAAATGAGGAGGTGAGTCTGGTTCTTAGAATTTTGGCTCTTGCAAAGACACTCAAATTAACTTTAAACTGAATTTAAATTTAACCCTGAATTTTTCATTGACTTCACCTAAAATGAAACTATATCTTCTCAGCGTTCTCTAAGTATTTCTATGAAATATTTCTTTTTTTTTGAGTTGGAGTCTCACTCTGTCACCCAGACTGGAGTGCAGTGGCCGCTCCTGGCCACCGCAGCCTCAACATGCTGGGCTCCGGCGATCCTTCCGCCTCAGCCTTCCAAGTAGCTGGAATTACAGGCATGCGCTACCACGCCCGGCTGATTTTTTGATTTATTGTAGAGATGAGGTCTCGCTGCCCAGGCGGGTCTCGAACCCGCAGGCTCAGGCAATCCACTCACCTCAGCCTCCCAAAGGCGCGGAATATTTCTTAAATATCTACTATAAATGCATATTTAGTATGGTCTGAAATTTGCTATTAGTTATTTATATTATTTAAAAAACAATCTTCAAGGAGTCATGAACAACCTAGGAATAGTCAATAGGGAATCTTGCAGATCATCATTTTCAAGTAGGTTAAGAAATCCCAACAGAAACAAAAAGTGAAAGAGAACCATGTTACAAATGTTTCACTACTAGACATCAGCACATGAATTAGTTTGAATTAGGTACAATATATTAAGGGCTGTTTCAGAATGTGAAGAAATCAGTAAAAGAGATACTCTATTATTAGAAAAAAATTTTAATGTGGCTATCTTCTCATTTGTAAAATAAAATTATATTAAATCCTAAAACTGAAAACTATTATGCATCCATATGCATATTAAAATTTAAAATGAACATATATTTCAGGTTATTCAAGAATAGAAACAGCGAATATTTAGCGCAGTCAACAGAAACAAAAAGTGAAAGTGAACCATGTTACAAATGTTTCACTACTAGATATCAGCACATGAATTAGTTTGAATTAGGTACAATATAATAAGGGCTGTTTCAGAAAGCTCTGAATTGTTAACCAAATTATCATCTCCATACCCACACATTTATTTTGAATAAAGAATACAGACCATTGGTTTTGTTGAATTTTAAATACCTAAGTACTCAATTTTTATGTTCAATTATTATCTTTCTGATGAAAAGTCATTATGTTCTTAAGAAGGTTTCCAGAGGGGTCTCCTGATATGAACAGAAAACTGACTGTATTATGTGGTGACACCACATATGCACAGCTGTTAAGTGATAAGCTTTCTTTTCCTTCCTCACTCCCATCCCTCTCCAAAAGTAAAATGTAATTTTGGTTTTGTTATTTCACACAATTAAAATGTACATAGCTTTACTTTATTGAAAACCTGAAAAAACATAATTTTTAGTATCTTACGGGTCTCTCCTTTTTCCCCTCCCCCAGAAATGTGACTGCCTTCTATTACTGGAGAATTTCAAAAGTCGGAATTTATACTGTTGAGTCTTGAAAAAATTTGAAACGTTACAGAACACATCATAATATTCAAAGACCATGCTTGCTACACGCTCCCTTTACCATCCATCCCAGAATTTTATTTCTTCCTATTCATTGAAGAGAATACATGTATGTAATTTTAAAATTTCTTTTTAATGCAGAGGAGACTGTCAAGAAAAGGCAATTCCCAAAATACTTCCTCCCTCCCCACAAAGACATGTAACAATCTGATTTCTGCTTCTCTAGGATTTTGACACGCTGCAATTCTTTTATATATCTTATACTAACTCTAAACTCTTGAAATTCATTGGAATAAATTTCAAGAAGAAAAAATACTAAGTTAAACATTGTATGTATTTCTAATTTTGAGATATACAGTCAGAGAAGCTGCAATTTACACTGCATGGGAATGTACAAAATGCTGAACATTATTAATCGTTACAATCTAATGGAGGAAAAGTGATTCCAGATATTTTCATCTTCACTGGTCTTTTAAAATGATACTAGCCTTTGTTTAAATTCTTCATACAGTGAATTCTGCCAGTCTTTTCCTTTGCAATGTCTGGGTTCCACGCTTCTTGCTGTAAACATTTCTACGTCAAAAAACAAATTTATATACAAGTATGTAAGTAATTAGGGCAACATTTGAGAAAGTTATTTTACTTTCTGTTATAATCTCCAAATCAGACTGTAGTACTCTTCGGTCAGAGCAGAAAATTGACATTAAAGAGTTTACAACACAACTATTATTAAGTAATTCAGGACACTAATTTTCAAACTTTTATTAAATCCTAAATATTAAGATAACTTAATTATCTGGTGTTGCCAGGAAACAAGATGGGTAGTTTTCCAGATAACTGGAGGATGCACTCATTAGCCACTGAGGCATCAGCATTAGACTTGACTTTTTACTGAGTTCCTGGGATCTCCGTGTTTAACCGACAAAGCTCTTTCTCCATCATTTGGAGAGGCTTCTCTTCAGTCACCAGAGGATCTGACATTCAAAGGGACTAGACATTAGCCCTTAATTGTTTTCCCCGAGCTCCTGCTACTTCCTTTCTCTTCTCTGACAACAGTCTAGGAATTGAAGTTTGCAGGGTAAGATATCCAAACACTGGTTCAAGATAAGGAAATCTCCATCCTCTATTGGCGATAAAGTAAGCTTTACTGATAACTATGCCTCGGGGATTTAAGATTTCATTTTATTTATTTTGAGTCAGGATCTCACTCTGTCATACAGGCTGGAGTGCAGTGGCAAAATCACAGTTCACTGCAGCCTTGACTTCCTGGGTTCAGGCGATCCTTCCACCTCAGTCTCCCAAGTAGCTGGGACTACAGGCAAGCGCCACCACATCCAGCTAATTTTTTAATTTTTTTTTTAGTAGAAATGGGGTCTCACTATGCTGCCCAGGCTGTCTCAAACTCCCAGGCTCAAGCAATCCTCCTGGCCTCAGCCTCCCACAGTGCTGGGACTACAAGTATGAGTCACTGCACCCAGCTCAAGTTTATATTTTAATTTGATTTTTTAGAAATTCAGTTACTTATGATTTTGCACATGTTTATGTAAATTAAGGATGCCAGAAGTTTAGCAGATAAGTGGAGGTGTTCAAGGTTTTGAAGCCTCAGATACTAAAAGTTGCAACAATGCAAACAGGTGCCAGTCTATGACACTGACACAAAATCTAAGGGTTTTTTCAAACATCAAAATTGGGTTATCAAGTATTAATAAATTTTAGACACAAGTAATAAATATAGAAAACATTTTATAAATATATGCCATACTTTAAGTTTTAATTCAAGTATTAGGCAAAAATATATTTTATTTTTCTCCATTCCTTTTTGGGGGGGGGTCATAGTCTCACTGTTGCCCAGGTTGGAGTACACGCTCACAACCACTGCAACCTCAACCTGCTGGGCTCAGGCAATTCTTCCACCTCAGTCCTCCAAGTAGCTGGAACGACAGGCATGCACCACCACCCGGCTAGTTTTTGATTTATAGTAGAGATCAGGTCTCACCAAGTGGCCCAAACTAGTCTCGAACCCCTGAGCTTAGGCAATCCTCTCTCCTCGTCCTCCCAAAGTACTGGTATTACAGGCATGAACCACTGTGCCTGGCCATTTTTCTCCATTCCTAATGCAAACACAAGTAAATCATTTTAAGAGAGTTAAGTAATTTCAAAATAAAATTAAAGCACTATTAAATTCCCCCATGAAAAATGCCTTTCTTAATATAGCCAACTCTCAACTTTCCTGGGATAAAGGTATGAAGCAATATGAAGAATTCTCAGAACTACCAACGTCATAACTAAAATTTGGAACATACGCTCTCATTTTTCTAGTAGATATATTTTCAAGATTCTGTTATGCTTATGTATCTCCTAAATTCACCCCCTATCACTTAAGACATGCCAAGCACTTTCTCACCTCAGAGCTTTTATAACTGCCACCCTTTTGCCAGGAAAACTCTTCACCTAGATACCCAAATCGTTCATTCCCTCGCTTCCTTCATGTCTTGTCACCTCAGCAGAGGTATTCCATGACAGGCATAAAAAAGATAGCAAGTTCTACTCCTACTTTCAGCACTCTGTGCTCTTTACACAGTTCTAGTTTTCTACACAGCTCTTAGGAGTATCTAAGACATGCATTGGTCTGAAGAAATGTGTATGTTTAAACTTTCACAATCCCTTCTTAAATGTTTGATTTGGTGCACTAGACCCTTCAGCTTTAAGGAGCGGCATCTTTGTGGATGCTAAGGAACACGTGGCATTCTCTTGTGCTAATGTAAGATACTGATGCACAGTTAATATAGCTCCCCAGGCATTCCTCATTACATCTATGTTTCCCTTACTTCTCTTAAAAGAAAATGAACTCAACTGGTATCAAACCTCTAAAAAATTAAAACGATTGTGATGCTATAAAACTTTCTTTTTTCTAGCTGACATGATCTCAGTTACTCTCAACTTTCCTCCTTTTAAGGTTAAAGAAAAAATTGTCTTTACAATTCAATGTTTTTTTTTTTAAGTATGTTCACAGAACTTCCCAATAAATTTTAGAGCATATTCATCACCCCAAAAAAGAAATCCCATAACTATTAGCAGCCAGCCACTCTCCATTTCCCCTCAATTCTCCAATCCTAGGTAACTACTTGTCTAATTTCTATCTCTATTGATTTGCCTATTTTGGACATCTTATATAAATGAGACTACATAATAGATGGTGTTTGTGACTGGCTCCTTTCACTTAAGCATAATGTTTTCCAGGTTCATCCATGTTGTAGCATGTATCACACCACTTTACTCGTCTTCATTTGCTATATGATAAAAATATTAGCCAGGCTCGGTGGCTCAGCCTGTAATCCCGTGCTTTGGCAGGCTGAGGTGAGTGGATTGTCTGAGTCCGCGAGTTCGAGACCCGCCTGGGCAACTTGACGAGCCCTCATCCCTACAATAAAATCAAAAAAATTAGCCGGGTGTGGTAGCGTACACCTGTAGTTCCAGCTACTCGGAAGGCTGAGGTGGAAGGATCGCCGGAGCCCAGCAGGTCGAGGCTGCGGTGGCCAGGAGCGGCCACTGCACTCCAGTCTGGGCGACAAAGTGAGACTCCAACTCAAAAAATATATATATATATTTCACTGTACACTTTTATCTACATATCTTATTCCTTCATTCATCCACTGATGGACACTTGGGTTGCTTCCACTGTTTGCCTATTACGTATAGTGGTGCTGAAAATATTTGTGTACAAGTCACGTGGACATGCGTTTCCATTTCTCTTAAGTATATACCTAGAGTGGAACTAACATTTTTTTTTAGTTGGAGTCTCACTCTGTCACCCATCTGAAGAACAGTGGCACACTCACAGCTACTGCAGCCTTGACCTGCTGGGCTTAGGCAATCCTTCCACCGCAGCCTTCAAGTAGCTGGAACTACAGGTGCACGCTACCATTTTTTGATTTATTGTAGAGTCAAAGTCTCACCAAGTGGCCCAGGCTGGTCTTGAACCCCTGGTCTCAGGCAATCCCCTTACCTCAGCCTCCCAAATTGCTGGGATTACAAGCTCAAGCCACCACACTCAGCAACATATTTTTTACTGTATGTTTTCTGTTCCCCTTTTCCCTTTCCTACTATAAGGTAAACTACATAAGATTAGGATTTTCTTATATTGTCTATTTTGGTGCCTAGAATTGTGTCTGGCACATATCAAGGTGTTCAATAGATTTTGTTGAATGTATGAACGGAATAATAGGAACAGTAGAAAAGTCTGCTTGCTCTGAACACCCCAATTGATCAGAGATGGACAGTACACATTCAAGGTGGCAAAGAGATCATAATATTTCTGTAGCAAAAAGAGAAAATGCCTACATAATACAGACAATTAAAATGTGGTTCTTCATATTAGATGAAAGACTAAAGCTGGTGCAGAGTAAGCAAGATGGGTAGGGAAAAAGAATGTGAGATGAGGCTAGACAGGTAGGCAGCAGCCAGGTCATGTACATCCCTGCCAAAAGGCTCTGTGTTCCACAGCTAAGACATCTGTTTAACTGCTTAATTCTCAGGCTTTCCAAAGTTAATCATGGAAAGCTTTCTAAGAAAAAACAGTAACAAGCCATGTACAGTGGTCCATGGAACATACTTTGAATCACATTACAGCAGTCAAGCTTAGCACTGGCCTAACGTTGATACTTTTTTTTTTTTAAGAGGCGAGGTGTCAGCATGCTGCCCAGGCTGGAATGCAGTGGTTATTCACAGGTGCACAGTGTACTACAGCTTTGAACTCTAGGCTCACCTATTGCTTCAGCTTCCCAAGTAGCTGGCATTACCAGAGCACATTCTGGCTACGGAGCCCACCTAAAGTTGATACATTTGGAAAGAAAACAAAACACAGGAAAAACAATGAAAAGAAAAATAACACAATATGAACACTGATTGATTTAAATTTTGAGTTAAAAAAAATCAAAAGGTACTGTGCCCCCCCCAAGGAATACAGTAGGCCCAAGACTCCTATCCTTCGAAAAGCCTGCTTTCAAGGATAGCTCTGGCAAGCTTCTGCGAACCCGGATTTGGGGAGTGTTCCCACAATTCCCTATCTAATAAGAATGACTTACTGTGCTGAAACCGTAAGAGCACACAATATGGTTTATGCTGATACCTGGAATTTTGGTACAAGCTAGGTAGAGGGCACCTATGTGACAAGAGATCAAGAAAACCCAGGAGCACAGAGTCTCTAATTAAAACTTCCCTTTTAGATAACATGTGACACATATTGCTCCAAGTTGAGGCTTCCTGTGCGACTCCCCTGGGAGAAGAAGACTCTTGGCCGGTCACGCTTGGTTTCCTCTGAACTTTACCCCATGAGACTTTCCCCTTGTGGTTTTGCTCTATCTCCTTTGCCTATAATAACTCTTAGCTCTGAGTGGCACTGCATGTTGTGTCCCCTGAGTCCTGCTAGTGAATCTTCAAACCTGGGGGTGGTCTTGGGGATTCCAAGATAGATATGGTGAAATGTCTTTCCTCTACTGTCCTCCAGCCTCCCAAAATGAAACTACCTTGTTTTGGAATAAATATCTAGTTAGTATTTGGGTATAAAACTACTTTTTTTTAATCTGCAAAGAAATCACCATTAAGATCAGAATTGTGGTTACCTTTAAGAGGAGGAAGAAAATGTTTGCAATTGGAGAAAGGAGACTTTTGGAATTCTCAGAGTGTTCTATTTCATGACCAGGATGATGTCAGTTTTAAAATAATTTATTTACAAGTGAGATCCCAGGTCAGGCACGGTGGCTTACGCCTGTAATCCCAGCAATGTGGGAAGCTGAAGCAAGAGGATGGCCTGAGCCTAAGGGTTCAAGACCGACCTGGGCAACTTGGCGAGACCTTATCTCTACAATAAATAAATAAATAAGCAGGGAGACAGCCTACAGACTGGGAAAAAGTATTTGCCAACTCCAGGTCTGACAAAGGCTTAACATCTTGGATCTACAAGGAACTCAAACGTGCTAAAAAGAAAAAAACAAACAACCCCACTATAAAATGGGCAAAAGATATGAACAGACACTTATCAAAGGAAGACATCCGAGCAGCCAACAGACACGTGAAAAAATGTTCAACCTCACTAATCATCAGGGAGGTGCAAATCAAAACCACACTGAGATACCACCTAACTGCAGTCAGAATGGCAATTATCAATACCTCAAAAAATAACAGTTGGATCATTTGATTAAAAAATAAAACAATATAATAATAAAAGTGAGATCTCATCTCTACAAAAAAAAAAAGAAAGGAAAATTAGCCAGGCACAGTAGTGTGTGCCTGTAGTACCAGCTACTTCAGAGGCTGAGGTAGGAGGATCATTTGAGCCTGGGAGTTTGAGGCTGGGATGAGTTGTGATCGTGCCACAGCACTCCAGCCTGAGCAACAGAGTAAAACTCTATCATCATAATAGTAATTATCATCATCACCATCATAATTTGCCGGGCGTGGTGGCACACACCCGTAGTTCCAGCTACTTGGAAGGTTGAGGCAGAAGGATCACCAGAGCCCAGCAGGTAGAGGTAAGCGTGCCACTGCCCTCCAGCCTGGGTGACAGAGTGAGACTCCAACTCAAAAATTAATAATAATAATAATAATAGTTTTTAAAAAGTTAAACTTGCTTAATGAATTTTGCATGTGTATTATTATTTCACATTTTTAAAAATGTTTTGTTGGAGATACTGTAAGTTTGAAAGCTTCAGCTGGAGCCTTGAGACTAAATTCATTTCTTATATAAAAGAATGAACAACCGGGCTTGGTGGCTCAGCCTGTAATCCTGCGCCTTTGGGAGGCTGAGGTGAGTGGATTGCCTGAGCCCGCGGGTTCGAGACCCACCTGGGCAACTTGGCGAGACCTCATCTTTA
>NW_007075036.1:167966-177736 GCF_000164805.1 Carlito syrichta
CAAAAAAAAAAAAAAAAAAAAAAAAGAATGAACAGTGCTAAGCTATAGGAAATTATGAAGATTTGGGGGCTGGAAAAGGAAAAAACTGAGTAAGTTGTGAAAAAACACTAAACCGGCTGGGTAGTGACCAGTTAAGAAGTGGCACCGGAATGAGGCTTACACTAAATTGAGAAATCACCCCTTTCCTCTATGCTACCAGAAAGTTTGGGATACCCTTCAATTTCAGTGCTTACCACTCTATAAGGGCAATGAATTAAGATTTTCCTGTCCTCATGCAAACTAAGTTCCTAGAGTACTAGGGCAGTGTCTTATTTCAGTGCCTGTATTTTCAAGGACTTCAGAGAGTACCTGGTTCATAATTAACCCGAACAAATAGGATGCTTACAAATGGAGAAGAAAATCAGGAAAGGCCCATATCACAGAAGCCAAGAAGGGAGAGTGCCTGAAGAATTCCATTTTCAGTTCTGAGTTTCTTCACTCTCCTTTTCTGCTACCTTCAGCAACCTCTTGGGTCACCACTTTCTACTAACTCTGCCCACTCTACGGCTACCACTCTATCTTGCCTTTGGCAACGACCTGAATGCCACCTATGTCCAAGACACTTGGCCAGGTCCTGTTAGGGACCTTCTTACAGCCTAGTGCACATAAACAACATACAAGGTGAAAGTGAGTACAAAGAGAAAGAATATAACATGCAACAGAAGTCAGAGGATGGTGATGAGGCTTTCACTGAAAGGTAACATTTTGGTCTGGTCCTTAAAGGACGTTCGAGTTTAACCATGTAGAAATGTAGGTAAGGCATTGCAACTGAGAAAACAGCTTGAAAATTAATAGGTACCACAATAGCCAAGATGTAGAAACAACATCAATGTCCATCAACAGAAGAATGGATGAAGAAGATGTGGTAAGAAGGAAATACGGTGACAACATGGATCAATCTTGAAGACATTGTGCGAAGTGAAATAAGCCAGTCACGGAAAGACAAATACTGTCTCATTCTACTTCTATGAGGTATTTATCTAGGCCTAGTCAGTACACAGAATGACTAGTGACTATCTAAAATAGTCAGATTTGTAGAATCTAAGAGTGTAATGTGAGTTGTCAGGAGGCAGGAATGGGGAGGAAATGCAGACTGATTGATCAACAGGCATAAAGGTTCAATTAAGCAAGATCCACAAGCTCTAGAGATATGCTGCACAACACTGTACCTGCAGTCAACGATAATGCATGACACACTTAAAAATCTGTTAAGAGGACAGCTCTCACAGTGTATTCCTATCAAAGTTAAATTAAAAGAATAGGACAACACCCATGAGGGATAACGTAAGTGCTAGGAAGCGCGGCAAGTGAGGAAGGCTTGAAAGCTGAGTACGTAAGAGAGGACAAAATGGAAAGAAGCAAAGATGATGCCATCGTCCAACGGAGAGCTGACAAAAGGGAGCAGCCAGTGAGATACAGGAAAACCAGAAGAATGTGTTCTTAAAATAATTCAAGAGAGGACACTGAAATGGCTGAAAACTTGAAGAGAGCTGATGCTTTATCATTCTCTTTGACAAGTATGGCTGCCCAAAGGTGGAGAGAGGCGAGGCAGCAGTGGAGAGGAATGCTGGAGTCTGAAAACGTACGTGGCGAGTAAGAGGAAGAAAGTCAAGCAAATGAGCATACAGGGGACATGGGAAGGCCGTTGTTTTCACCTGGGTGACTGTCCCCCACCTTCCACACACCTCTCCATCCTGTGGCCATGTCTAGAGACACTTTGAACTGCCACAGCTGGAGAGGGGAGAGGGGAAGGGAAGGGCACCTGGCACCGAACAGGTAGAGGCCAAGGACACTGCTAAACATGTGGGGGGATTTAAAAAGGACCAGATTCATTAGGAAGAAACCGAATGCTTATTCCCACATGTTGACGCTTCAGCCACCTTCAATGCACTCTCTGCTGGAGGCCATGCACCTATCGAGATGCTTTCTACACTGCTCAAAACAGTTTGTGAATTCATCCATTTTGATGCCTTTTAGTGTTTCTGCCCTTTTTTGTTTCCCCTCTTCCACATTGGCAAAACATTCCCCTTGGAGGACTTTTTTCCATCCGGAGAAACAAAAAACAAGTTGCTCGGGGCAAGGTCGGATAAATAGGGTCATGCCATTTGGGGCAAAAACTGCTGAACACTTAGGGTGGTGGGGACAGGTGCGCTCATAAATCATCCATCATGAAATGGACAAAAGCATTGGAAGGCTCTCCAAAAACAAATTCGTTGAACCCAAATGCAACACCAGCTGGTACACTGATGCTGATGGGTTCCAAGACCCTTACCTATGGGGGGAAGCCTGTGCTACAAGAGGCCACCCTCCGAAAAATATTTCTGGGTTTTCCTGGGGGTCCCCTTTCATACTACAAGGCACAGGATCATCCTCCACAACAAAGAAGTATTTGGCCCCAAATGTCAAGAGTACCAAGCGCGAGAAACCCCACAGCAGACTGCAAGGGATACAGAAAACAGATCAATCAAAGAAACCAAGTCTTCAGTAAAGCAGGACATTCATGAAGAAGACCTCTATCTACCGACCTGAGGATGACGACATGATAACAGAAGTCGCTTTAAGGTATTTTTTACTTGAAAAGTCTATTAAAGTATCACGACACTTCAGTTTTTCCAATAAACAAATAAATACAATGTTCCCGTCTCTCTTCTTTTTTTTTGGAGTTCAAGTCTCACTCTGCCGCCCAAGTTGGAGTGCAGTGGCATGCCCATGGCCACCGCAGCCTCGACCTGCTGGGCTCAGGCGATCTTTCCACCTCAGCCTTCCAAGTAGCTGAAACTATAGGCGCACACCTCCACACCCAGCTAGTTTTTGTAATTAATTGTAGAGACGAGTTCTCGCCAAGTTGTCTAGGTTGGTCTTGAAACCCCGGGCTCAGGTAATCCTCTCACCTCGGCCTCCCAAAGTACTGGGATTACAGACTGAGTCACCGCACCCGACCTGTTCATGTCTTAAATCATTATCCACCCAGTGACTATTTGAACAGATAAATCATTTATCTTTTGAGATACAGTCAAGGTTTAAGACATGAGATACTTTTAAAAACTTCTATATACACACAGAAATCACATCCATTAAGAGGTTAACAAATACAAATGATCAGAGTCCACTTACTAGTGCAATTTTGTTTTATAAACTTTCCAACATACCCTTTAGAAACTAATACAAATGATCTACATTTGAACAGTTCACAGAGGGATAATATGCAAAGAAGGTCTACAAAGCACCACCCCTTTTAAATTTTTTTTTATTTTAAAGATTTGGGGTACAATACAGAGTCAGGTATACAAATGTTCATAATGCAGGTGCCCTTGTGGATGAGGTGTGCTGCTGCCACCCCCTTTCCTTCCCCCACAGATTCCCACTACTGCCAATCCCGCCCCCCCGCCGGCAGTTTCCCCACTACTGTTGATCCTTTTCTTTTTTTCTTTTTCTTTTGAGTTGAAGTCTCACTCTTGTCACCCAGACTGGAGTGCCATGGCACATTCACAGCCACCCCAGCAATGATATGTTGGGCTCAGGTGATCCTTCCGCCTCAGCCTTCCAAGTAGCTGGAATTACAGGCACACGCTACTACACCCGGTTAATTTTTTATTTATTGTAGAAACGAGGTCCCACCAAGTTGCCCAGGCTGATCTCGAACCCCTAGGCTCAGGAATCCACTCGCCTTAGCCACCCAAAGTTCTGGGATTATAGGCTAAGCCACTGAGCCCGGCCACCAATTCTTTTCTTGTAGTATTACAATAATTATTCAATGTCCACTTATAAGTGAGAACATGTGGTACTCAGTTCTTTGTTTCTGTGACCGGTCACTCAGTATTACAGATTTTAAGTCCATGCAAGCTGCTATGAAGTTCGTGATTTTGTCTTTCATGGCTGCGTAATATTCCACAGTGTATATGTACCACATTTTTTTTATCCAGCCCTCTTTCAATGGGCAGCATGGTTGGTTCCACGTTTTTGCATTGTGACCAATGCTGGAACAAACATACGTATGCAGGTATCTCTTTCTTTTTGAGTGCTTTGAGTTCCTCCAGGTATACTCCCAGGAGGGGGATTGCAGGGTTGTATGGAAAGTTGATTTTTAGATCTTTTAGGGATTGCCGAACTGTTTTCCACAGAGGTTGTATTAGTTTACACTCCCACCAACAGTGTAGAAGTGTTCCCTTTTCGCCTCATCCTCTCCAGCATCTGTTGTTTTTAAGTTATTGATGATGGCCATTCTGACTGGAGTTATGTGGCCTCTCAGTGTGGTATTAACTTGCATTTCTTTGATGACTAGTGAGGCTGAGCATTTTTTCATGTATCTGTTGGCTGCTAGTATGTCTTCTTTTGAGAATTGTCTGCTCATATCTTTTGCCTACTTTGTAATGGGGTTGTTTTTTCCTTTTCGGCACATTTGACTTCCTTGTAGATCGTAGATGTTAGGTCTTTGTCAGACATACAGTTGGCAAATATTCTCTCCCAGTGTGTGGGCTGTCTCCCTGCTCTCTCAATGGTTTATTTGGCTTTGCAGAAGCTTGTCAGTTTGATGAGGTCCCACTTGTATATCTTAGCTCTTGTGGCATGGGTACTTGGGGTTTTGGTCATGAATTGGCTGCCAGTTCCAATTTCCATAAGGGGTTCCTGCATTTTCTAAAAACTTCAGTTTGAGGTTTTATGTTTAGGTTTAGAGTTGGTTTTTGTGTATGGTGATAGATAGGGGGTCTTGTTTCAATCTTCTGCAGTTTTCTCAGCACCATTTACTGAATAGGTTCTCCTCTCCCCAGTGGTTGATGGTGGAGGCTTCATCGAAGATAAGTTGGTTAAGAAATTGAGGTTTTGCTTTTGGAATCTCTATCCTGTTCCATTGGTCTATATGTCTGTTCTTATACCAATACCAGGCTGTTTTGATTATTGCAGCTTTATAATAAAGTTTAAAGTCTCGGAGTATGATACCTTCCGCTTTGTCTTTGTTTTGCTGTGGACTGTTTTAGTTATTTAAGTTTCCATATGAATTCCTGAATTGTTGCTTCCAGGTCTGAGAAGAATGCTCCTGATGATTTAATGGGTACTGCGTTAAATCTGTAGATCACCTTGCGTAAGATGGACATCTTAACAATGTTGCATCTTCCAATTCATGCACAGGGAATATTTTTCCATTTGTTTGTGTCATCTTTGATCTTTGAGCAGCATTTTGTAGTTTTCATCGTAAGGATGTTTCACATATTTAGGTAGGAAAATGCCAAGGTATTTCATTTGTGTGTGTGTGTGTCTATTGTGAGTGGGATTGTGCTTTTTATTTGGGTTTCTGTTTGTTTATTGTTGGTGTATAGAAATGTGACTGTCTCTTGCACATTTACCTTATGCCCTGAGACCTAAACAAAGGCCTTTAGCAGTGCAAGGAGGTTTTGAATAGATTCTCTTGGGCTTTCCAGGTATAATATCATGTCGTCTGAAAAGAGGGATAATTTGCCCTCCTTTTTTCCTATTTCAATACCATTGTTGTTCTTCTCCTGCCTAATTGCTCTAGCTAGGACTTCCAAAACTATGTTGAAAAGGAGGGGTGAGAGTGGACATCTTGTCTTATTCCAGTTTTCAGGGGAAATGCTTCCAATTTCTGCCTGTTTAGCAGTGTGCTGGCTGGGGGTTTCTCATAGAGGACTCTTACTATCCTGAGATATGCTCCATCTATGCCTATATGTTCGAGGATTTTTATCAAGAAGCGGTACTGTATTTTATCAAAAGTTTTTTCTGCGTCTAATGGTATAATCATGAAAGCACCAATATTTAAAGCTGCAAAGTGATGCTGTTATGTAGTACAGAGTAAAAAAGAATTAGTGATTATTTTTAAAATGAGGTTACAAGCACAATTAATTTGATCATAAAAAATTCACTCTGTAGGTTGGGCTTGGTGGCTCAGCCCGTAATCCCAGCACTTTGAGAGGCCAAGGCGAGTGGACTGCCTGAGCCCGTGAGTTCGAGACCAGCCCGGGCAACTTGGCAAGACGTCTCTACAATTAAAAAAAAAAAAAAAATCAGCTGGGCACAGTAGCACTCGCCTGTAATTCGGCTACTTTGAAGGCTGAGGGGGAAGGATCGCTGAAGAACCAGCAGGTCGACACTGGGGTGGCCGTGAGAGTGTCACCACTGCACTCCAGCCTGGGCAACGGAGTGAGACTCCAACTCAAAAAAAAAAAAAAAAATTCACTTTGTATCATAAGCAAGCAGGAAACTACTACTGTATTTATTGGCACACGTACTATGTGAAAGGTGTAAGATGAATTTAATCAAACCACTTTGCTCTCAAATAAGAAAACTTTCATTCATTTAAATATTTTCTGAGCAACTACTACGTGAGGATATAACAATGATTTTTTGCTCTAACAGTGCTTAAAGTCTAGCAAAGTCGAGCAAACTGGTAAACAGGTCATTACAATGTAGAGGAAACACAGATCAGTGGAGATGATGAACTCTAGAGCCAAACTGCCTGGGTTTGGATCCATTTCTTCTAACTGTATGTTCTTGGGCAAATTCTGTATATTCATGGTGTCTGATTTACTTTTTTTTTAACAGATGAGGAAATTAAGCTTCAAACAGGTTAAGTGACTTGTTTTAAGATCATAAAACCATCAACAGTCAGAATCTGAATGGAGGTTTGACTCCCAGTCCAGTGTTGTGACAACTATATCTAAAAACTAAACAATGCTCAAAAATGGGAACTATTTTGAAGCCTGTAGTTTATGTTCTACGCATTGGATTAAAGTGCTTTCTGTTTGTCCCAACCTTAATGTTCACATAATGTCAATTTATAAAACTCAGTATCTTATGTTCCTAAAGCTACTATATTATTTGAGACAGTAAGGGTGTCTGAAAGCATCAATTCTCAAAGCCAAAATTTTAAAAAAGACAAAAACAACTTGCATTAAAAATATTTCAATTTGTTCTGCAAATAAATTAAGTGCTGAATGTTTGAGTTTCATTATAAATGTAGAATCAGGAGGTACTTGAAAAGTTTCTTCTAAATTATGCCTCTCTGTGAAATTTTGGATTCTGATAACTACCAGTAGCATCAACTTAAAAAGAAAATGTTGCCATTTTAAAAATGATACTGGACCAGAACAAGCCAAGGATGCCTACTTTTGCCACTTCTAGGCAACACAATATTACAAGTCCTAGCCGAGCGATTAAGCAAGAAAAATAAATAAAAAGCATTCAAATTGGAAAAGAAGTCAATTAACTGTTTGCAGATAACATGATCTTCTATGTAAAAACTCTAAAGGTTACACACACACACACACACACACACACACACACACAGAGAGAGAGTTAGAATTAAATTCAGCAAAGTTGCAGATACAAAATCAACACACACAAAATGAACTGCATTCTTATGCACTAACAATAGACAACCCAAAAGAGAAATTAAGAAAAGAATCCTATCTATAATCTCATCAAAAAAATGAAATATGTTCAGGCTCAAGCCTGTAATCCCAGCTCTTTGGGAGGCAGAGGCAAGAGGACCCATCTGAGCCCAGGGTTTGTGATCAGCCTATGCAACTTGGAGAGACCTTCCTTAATAATAAATCAAAAATTAGCCAGGTGTGGTGGCGTGCACCTGTAGTTCTAGCTACCTGGAAGGCTGAGACGAAGGATCACCTGAGCCCAGCATGTTGAAGCTGCACTGGCCATAAGCATGCCACCACACTCCAGGCTGGCCAACAGAGTCTCCCGACTCAAAAATTAAAAATAAAATAGGAATAAACTTAACCAAGGAGACAAGACTTTTACAATGCAAACTAAATAACACCATAGAAAGAATTAATGACACAAATAAGTGGAAAGACTTAAAACATATTTTAGATGTCAATGCTACTCAAAGCAATTTACAAATTCAACACAATTCTGTAACAAAATCCCAACAGTATTTTTTTTCCAGAAACAAAAAAAATCCATCCT
Source organism: Carlito syrichta (assembly GCF_000164805.1). NCBI lineage: Eukaryota > Metazoa > Chordata > Mammalia > Primates > Tarsiidae > Carlito > Carlito syrichta. The sequence continues at coordinate 175,944 of NW_007075036.1, forward strand.
AAAATTCATAGGGCATCTCAAGGAATCCCAATCTGCCAAAACAATCTTGGAAAGAACAAAGTGGAGTCTCACACTTCTAGAATTCTAATGTTACTATAAAAGCTGTGGTAATTAAAACAGTGCGGTACTGGCATAAAGACAAACTTACAGACCAATGGACGAGAACAAAGAAGCTGGAAATAAACCTTCACACTTGCAGTCAAATGGTTTTCAGTAAGGGTGCCAAGACCTTTTCCAAAGCTAACCTTCACTTTACACTCTTGCTTTTCCCTCACAGTCTTCTCGGATGGCAGTAGGAAAACTGGATATCCACATACAAAAAGACAACATAAGAGCTACAACCATAAAACTCTTAAGAGAAAACATAAGGGAAAAGCTTCATGACATTAGATTTGGTAATTCTTGGCTATGACACCAAAAGTATAACAACAAAACAAAACCTAGATAGGTTGGAGTTCATAAAAATTAAAAGCTTTTGTGTATCAAAGGACACAACCTACATGGTCTAAAGGCAACTCACATAAAAGGAGAAAACAGGCAAATCATGTCTGATAAGGGATTGTCATTCAGCACATAAAAAGAACTCCCTAGCCAGGCTCGGTGGCTCAGCCTGTGATCCCGTGCTTTGGGAGGCTGAGGTGAGTGGATGGCCTGAGCCCGCGGGTTTGAGACTCGCCTGGGCAGCTTGGCGAGAGCTCATCTCTACAATAAATCAAAAACTAGCCAGGCGTGGTAGCACACGCCTATAGTTCCAGCTACTTAGGAAGGCTGAGGCGGAAGGATCGCACTGCGGTCTGGGCGACGGAGTGAGACTCCAACACACACACACACACACACACAAGAACTCCCACAACTCAATAACAACAAAAGAAGCTTATTAGACAGTGGGGAACGAACTTGAATAGATATTTCTCCAAAAACATAAACAAAAGGCTCAACAACACCAATCATTAGGAAAATGCAGATCAAAACCACCATGAGATACTAGCTCATACTAATCAGGGTGGCTATTATCCAAACAAGGGCAGAAAATAACCAGCATTAGTGAGGCTGTGGATAAACTGGGACCTTGAGCCCTGCTGGTGGAAATGTAAAATTTTGTGGTTATACACCCCCCAAAAAAGCAGGGACTCGAGTGTTTTTACAGCCATGTTCACAGCAGCACTTTTCACAACAGTCAAAAGGTGGAAGCAACTTAAGTGTCCACCAACAGATGGATGAATAAACAAAACGTGCTGAATATACACATACAGTGGAACATTGCTCAGCTTTAAAAAGGAAGGAAATTCCGACACATGCCACAGTATGGATGGACCCTGAACACATCATGCTGAGGGGAATACGCCAGATGAAAAAGGACAAAGACTGTACGACTCCACTTCACGGGCACTAGAATACTCAAATTCATAGAGACAGACGGGACGAATGGTCTGGGGTCTGGGGATAAGGGGAAACGCGCAGTTGGTGCTTAATGGATGCAACTTTCAGTTTGGGAAGATGAAAGAACGCTGCACAAGGGAAACGTACTTTATGCCACAGAGCAGGACACGCAACAACAGTTAAGCCACCAGCGGTGCGGTCTTCCTAGTGACTCTGTCCTGCTCTGGGACCGCATCACACTCGGCTAACGCGACAGCCCCTGTCCCCTGGCTCACTGCGACAAAACCGCCGACCCCTGACAGGCGGGGCCGGTTCAGCGCACCCATTCCCGGCCTCCAAACCTTCCGAGCTTCCCAGACCCCTCGCGCAGCAGCACCCCAGGCCGCGTGTCTTCGGTGCCGCACGCAGACGCT
>NW_007075037.1:0-681 GCF_000164805.1 Carlito syrichta
AACAAAAAAGAGAGAGAGAGAGAGAGGGAGGGAGGGAGGGAGGGAGGAAGGGAAGAAGGAAGAAGGAAAAGAAAGAGAGAAAGAAAGAAAAGACGGCAGTTCTGTCTCCTGTCTGCACTCCTGGGCTCAGGGAACTGAGGGCTTCACCCACCACAGTGGAAGTGCCCAGGGCGGGCAGCCCCAGGTTCCCACCCTTACAATTTCTCACCCTGAAATGGAGATTCAGGGTCTTCCACCCAGGGCCCATTATACCTCGGAACCCAGCACAGAATGAAAACACGGAACCTCTTGTTCAAAAAGCAAGCAGGGGGCGGGGGGGTACATGGAGTGGTGGCTCACGCCTGTAATCCCAGCACTTTGGGAGGCCAAAGCAAGAGGGTTGCTTGAGTCCAGGAGGAGCCAGCTTTACAAAAAACATTTAAAAATTAACAGGGCCGGGTTCAGTGGCTCAGCCTGTAATCCTAGCACTTTGGGAGGCCAAAGTGAGTGGATTGCCTGAGCCCATGTGTTCAAGATTAGCCTGGGCAACTTGGCAAGACCTCATCTCTACAATAAACCAAACATTAACCGGGTGTGGTAGTGCACGCCTGTAGTTCCAGCTACTTGGAAGGCTGAGGCGGGAGAATCGCTGGAGCCCAGCAGGTCGAGGCTGCGGTGGCCGGGAGCGGACACTGCACTCCA
>NW_007075038.1:0-862 GCF_000164805.1 Carlito syrichta
GGCTGGGTCCTGTCGCACCTGGAGAGCTACAAGAAGCGGGAGTGAGGCGCTGCCCGCCCTGCCTGCTCCCTGCCCACGCCCCCGCCCCTGGCAGTCCTGATCATGTCTCTCACAATCCCAGCTGGCCCCCCTGGATCATGTCCAAGTCCAGTCGCCTCTTCTGCAGCCATGACCTCTCGCTGTCTCCGTGGTGACATCCTGGGACCACACGCCCGTGCCCTGCTCGGTGGGGTCTCCCTCGTAACAATAAAGCCTATTTGAGCCTCCATTCGGAAACTCCCGGCCGGCTGCCCGGTGGCGGGTGGGCTGTGTCCTCCTGTGTGCCCTCCTGCATTATGTGGTGCCTGGCCTCCGGGGAGGTCACCCTGCTGTCTGTGGGCAGCCTTTCCCACGCCCTGCCCCAGCTCCCTGGGTTGTGCCAGCCTCGGTGGCTGTGTCTGCCTGTGGGTGTCTGTCTGCAGCTGGAAGCGCTTTCCTGCAGGGCCAGCCTGCTCTGGTCCTCCTCCTTGCTGCCTCCGGTGCCGGTGTCCTTCCCAGGGGTGGGGGGCGGTGCGTTGCAGGATTTGGCTTTTTTGTTCCGGCTCCCGGCCGACTGGACAGGCCTTGGCATCTCTGCCTGCCTCCCTGTCCCCAGTCTTTGAGGAATCGGCCACTTCTGGCCCCGGAGCACTTCCTCAGTGGTTCACGGTCGGGGCTGGCGGTGCCTCCCCCAGGGACGACGCCAGCTGCAGCCTTGACTGCTGGATCTGGGGGGCCTGGAAGGAGCTCGGGCCCCGCCACTGGAGGAAGACACGGCCTCACCGCTCCTTGGCGTCCTCGGGGCTGGGGTGACTTGGGTGGCTTCTAAGCAGACACAGGTTCA
>NW_007075038.1:1045-4869 GCF_000164805.1 Carlito syrichta
GGCTGGGCCTCGGACCAAGCCTCTGCTTGCCGGGCGGAGGCCCCAGCCGCTCCCCCCTGGCCGCAGCACAGATGGGGAGTTGGTCTCAGCCATGGGCTGTCAAGGATGTGGAACCAGAGGGAGGAGAGGTGTCTTTTTTTCTTTGAGTTGGAGTCTCACTGTGTCTCCCAGGCGGGAGTGCAGTGGTGCGATCATGTTGCCTCAGCCTCAATCCTTCCGCCTCAGCCTTACAAGTAGCTGGAACTATAGGCACACGTCACCATGCCCAACTTATTTTTTGATTTATTGTAGATATGAGTTCTCACCAAGTCACCCAGGCTGGTCTTGAACCCCTGGACTCAGGCAGTCCTCTCGTCTCCACCTCCCGAAGTGCTGGGATTACAGGCATGAGCCACCATGCCCAGCTTTTTGTTTAGTGTTCATCGGGGTCTCACTTCATCCTCCAGGCTGGAGTGCAGGGGCATGACCTCCATGTGCAGCCTTGACTTGAACTCAGGCGATCATTCCACCTCGGCCTCTTGAGTAGCTGGGAGTATAGGTGTGCACCACCACACCTGGCTGATTTTTGAAGCGACGTTTTGCTAGCTTGCCTAGGCTGATCTTGGACTTCTGCACTCAAATGATCTTCCTGCCTCTGCCTCCCGTAGTGTGTGAGCCACTACACCTGGCCAAGAGAGGGGTCTCAGGTTTCTATGGCAACTTTACTGTCCTGCCAAGGTTTTGGTTGGTGTCCTATTTTTGTGCCCCTGGAACCCAAAGGGATGGTGGCGGTGTCCTGTCCCAGGGGGACTGCTCCAGTCCAGTGTTCTGTTTCGAGCCACTGCTGTGGCTGGTGGGAAGTTAGTGGCTGCAGGAAGGTCTGAGAAGGCCCCTGACAGCCCAGTGACCCCTCCAGCCCCTTTCCCTCCCACGCCTGCCAGGTCCTGCAGCATGTGTAGGGGGGGCTTGGACTCCAAACTTCTCGATCCTTAGCGTGGCCACCAGGCCTGAGTTCCGGTCACCTTCCCCTGGCCTTCCCTCATGCCGGGCCCGAGAGCAATCCCCTGTAGAGAACGTGGACATGCTCGTACCCCAAGAAGCATTTTGTGTCCGTTTCTGGGAGAGGCTGCAGCGCTGGCAGACGCTGAGACGTCAGGCATGGTGGGTGGGGGTTGGGAGGCTTGGGCTTGAGGCCGGGGCTGGACTTTTTTTTTTTGAGTTGGAGTCTCACTCTGTCACCCAGACTGGAGTACAGTGGCTGCTCCCAGCCACCGCAGCCTCGACCTGCTGGGCTCCGGCGATCCTTCTGCCTCAGCCTTCCGAGTAGCCAGAATTACAGGCATGTGCTACCACGCCCGGCTGATTTTTGATTGATTGTAGCGATGAAGTCTCGCCAAGTTGCCCAGGTGGGTCTCGAACCCGCGGGCTCAGGCAATCCACTCACCTCAGCCTCCCAAAGGCGTGGGATTACAGGCTGAGCCACCGAGCCCGGCTTGGACTTTTCACTGTGCAACCCTGGGCGAGTCATCTGGTACCTCCCCTTCTCAGGACTGTAACACGACGATAACATGGCAGGCAGAATAACCCCCAAAGATGTCCACAGTCTGCTCCCTGGAGCCCACGAATATGTGACCTTCCACGGCAGAGGGGGCTTGCAGGCACAGCGAGGTTTAAGGACCTTGAAGTGGGAGATTCTCTGGAATCATTCGGGTGGGCCCAGTGTGCTTGCGTGAGTCCTCACCTGGGAGGACTTGCCCGCCGCTGCCAACTTTGAGGCTGGAGGTGGCGGGTCAGGAGCCAATGGCTGCAGTGGCCTCTGGAAGCCGGTGCAGTCCTCAGCTTACCGTCTGCAGTTCCCTGGCCTGTGGCTGCAGGGAACCGCATTCTGCCAGCTGGGTGAGTAGGAAGCGGATTCTCCCTGGGAGTCTCGGAAAAGGAACGCAGCTGCTGACACCTCGGTTTTAGTCCAAGAACCCCAGACTTCTGACCCCCAGAACCATGAGATGGTAGGCCTGTGGCATTTGAAGCTACTGGTGTGGTGGTTTGAGCTGCAGCGATGGGGGAGCAGCGCCTCGTTCTGGCACTGGGGACCCTCCACACACGCGAGCTGAGTGGCACTGGCGTGAGGAGCGGGAGGGGGTTGTTGGTGGACTCCCCTTGGTCGCCTCTGCCCTCCTCTGCTTGCTTTCTGTCTCGGGGGCCTGGATCCTGCAGGTGACACCCTCTCCGCCAAGACAGCACAGACCCTGAAGTGCAGATCCTGCTCTGCTGTGGCCTGGCCTCGGGGTTGTCGAGGCCTCCCGAGACCGTGACTCCAGGGCGCTGCCTGTGGGCCCTCGGGGGACATGCAGTGGCAACTCTGGGCGTGCATTCGGGGCGAGTGTGCCCACCCGCCTGTCGTCTGGGCGACTGCCTGACCCCCACGCGCCCTTCGAGGCTTTCGGTTGGGCTGGCCTTCCCGGGAGGACTGTGGCTGTCCCAGGGCCCTGCTGTGGCCCTGCTTGATCCATCCCCTTCCCAGCAAGGGTCTAGAAGCCACGGGGCCCCCAGCGGCTTCTGACTCGGGTGTCCCAGACCCCGAGTGCCAGTCTGGACGCTCCTCCTCCCTCCACGCGGTGGAATCCGTGGCGACCTTTGTGACCAGCCAGCCAGCGTCCTGAACCTGAGCGCCCTGGGCTCGGGTGATCCTTCCACCTCGGCAGCCAGGGCTCGCAGCACGTGGCTGTTTCCAGGGTGGCCACTGAGAGGCAGAGATGAAGGTGTGGGGCTGTGCCCCAGGCCCTTGGCAGATGGGCAGGTGGCTTTCAGAGGCTTCAGGTGGCCAAAGTAACAGAACAGATGGAATGGGGATAAGGGAGTGTATTTTCTTGACACGGTTTTCCTTTTTTAAACAGAGATGGGGGTTTTGCTGTGTTGCCCAGGCTGGTCTCAAACTCTTAGCCTCAAGTGATCCTCCTACCTCGGCCTCCCAAAGTGCTGGGATGACAGGCTGAGCCACCACACCTGGCTGAGAAGAGTTATTGACCACCAAATAAATCGTCATTGGAAAGCTGGGCAGAAGACCATCCTGGAGCTGGATTAGGAGCCCGGGCTTTCCTCAGGCCATTCTGCTCGATGGGAAGGAGAGCCTTGGGAGCACACTTGGGCTGCGTGGCCTGGTGTGTCCAAGCCGGGCAGCAAGGGGCAGGCAGCACCCTCACTCGCAGCCCTTGTTCATTCTTCGAGCCCAGGCTCTCGGCGGGGAGGAAGGCTTCGGGGAGGGCTGTGGCCACAGTGGCGCCCCTTTCCGTTCTCCAAAGCGGTTCGTGCCTGTCCTGACCGGTAGCCCCAAGCCCAGCCCCTGCATGGACCCCCTCAGTCCAGGTGCGGGAGCAGGGCTGGGGTTGCCTCTCAGCTATGTCAAGATTTAAAAGATCCACATGGGCTGGGCTCGGTGGCGCAACCGGTCATCTCAGCACTTTGGGAGGCCAAGGCGAGAGGCTTGCCTGAGCCCGTGGGTTCGAGACCTACCCGGTCAACTGGGCGAGACCTTGTCTCTCCAATAAATAAAAAATTAGCCAGGTATGGTAGCGTGCATCTGTAGTTCGGGCTACTTGGAAGTCTAAGGTGGAAGGATCGCTGGAGCCCAGCAGGTCAAGACTGCGGTGGCCGAGAGCAGCCACTGCACTCCAGTCTGGGCGGGCAATGGAGTGAGACTCCAACTCAAAAAAAACAAATCCACATCAAAATCGTGTCTTTGCAGTCACCATCTTGGCTCTTCACGAGGTAATGCCAGTTCTCTCCTGTGACTGCAGCTCTGACTGGCAGTCACGCCTTCCTTTGATTTGTTTGTTTGTTGTTTGTTT
>NW_007075038.1:5372-6156 GCF_000164805.1 Carlito syrichta
CGGCCACTGCACTCCAGTCTGGGTGAAAGAGTGAGACTCCAACTCAAAAAAAAAAAGAAATTTATTATAGAGATAAAGTCTTACCAAGTTGCCCAGGCAGCGATCAGGCGATCCTTCCGCCTCAGCCTTCCAAGTAGCTGGAACTACATGCGCGTGCCCGGCTCATTTTTTGATTTATTATAGAGATGAGGTCTCACCATGTTGCCCAGGCTGGTCTCAAACCCGCGGGCTCAGGCCATCCTCTCGCCTCAGCCTCCCAAAGTGCTGGGATGACAAGCTTGAGCCACCGCGCCCAGCACACACACCTTCCATTGGTAGAAAGAAAAGGTGTGCCCCAATTGATGGGCAGGGGGTCCCCGTGGGGTGGGCCTTCTGTTTTCCTAGATTTGGAAACGACCCCAAAGGGCCGATGACCCCATACACAGTAATCCATGGTGTCGCTGGGACACAGACCTGGCATTTGTGACCTTGCTGTAAGGAGGTCAAGGGCGCCGGGTCTGAGGCCAGGCACCCACCACACCTGCTCCAGGATGGGGCTACCGCGTGAGGGTGCTGTTTGATCATGGTCCACAGCTGCCCTCTCCCCCACCAGCAGCTGACTGGGGCGGAGGCACGGCCTCCTCAAGTGCTAGAGGACCACCGTCGTAAAAAGAACCCCAAGCCGGGCTCGGTGGCTCAGCCTGCAATCCCGTGCCTTTGGGAGGCTGAGGTGAGTGGATTGTCTGAGCCCGTGGGTTCGTGACCCGCCTGGGCAACTTGGCGAGACCTCATCTCTACAATAAAA
>NW_007075038.1:6225-8750 GCF_000164805.1 Carlito syrichta
TGCATTCCAGTCTGGGCGACAGAGTGAGACGCCAACTCAAAAAACAAACAAAAAAAGAACCCCAGATGGCCAGGCACAGTGGCTCACAACCATAATCCCAGCACTTGGGGAGTCGGAGGCGAGAGGATCGCTTAAGCCCAGGAGTTTGAGACCAGCCTGGGCAACAAAGCAAGATCCTCATCTTTACAAAAAATAGAAAAATTAGCCAGGCGTGGTGGTGTACACCTGTAGTCCCAGCTACTCGGGAGGTCGAGGCAGGAGGATCCCTTGAGCCCACGAGAGCGAGGCTATAGTGAGCTGTGATTGTGCCCCTGCACTCCAGCTTGGGTGACAGAGTGAGGCCTTGACTCAAGAAAACAGAAGGGTTCGAGACCCACCTGGGCAACTTGGCAAGACCTCATCTCTACAATAAATTAAAAAAAAAAATTAGCCGGGTGTAGTAGCACACGCTTGTAATTCCAGCTACTCGGAAGGCTGAGGCGGAAGGATCGCCGGAGCCCAGCAGGTCAAGGCTGCGGTGGCCGGGAGTGGCCACTGCACTCCAGTCTGGGTGACAGAGTGAGACTCCAACTCAAAAAAAAAGAAAACACAAGGACTGTAGATGGTGAGAAGTCGGGAACCAGAGCCCCAGACTCGAACCTCTCCTAAACCTCCCTCGCACCTTCATCCATGGCCCTCCCATTTTTCAGATTAAGCTTCTTAGGATGGGTGCGGTGGCTCCTGCCTGTCATCCCAGCCCTTTGGGAGGCCAAGGCGGGAGGATCGCTTGAGCCCAGGAGTTCCAGACCAGCCTGGACAACACAGCAAGACCACGTCTCTACAAAAGATAAAAAAAATTATCTGGGTATGGTGGTACGCACCTTTAGTTCCAGCAGCTTGGGATGAGAGAGGAGGAACGCTTGAGCCCAAGAGGTTGAGGCGGCGGTGAATCAGGATTGCACCACTGCACTCCAGCCCGGGTGAGAGAGTGCCGCCGTCTCAAAATAAGTAAAAAATTTAAAAAGGGGGCATCTTTCTGTTTCAGGAGACTCCTTCCCTTCCTTCTCTTTATTTTTATGTTTTTAATTTCTTGAGAAAGGATATATTGAGAGGACACGAAAGCTGCCGCAGTGGGAGGGGACCCGAGGGGGCTGTCCCCTTCCCTTCCTGCCACACCCACGTCCCTCCAGTGCCTGCCTTGATCGCTGTGGACCACGGGTTTCCTTTTCTCTTATGACCTTGCTTTTGGCTGGCACTGTGGCTCACACCTATAATCCCAGCACTTCGGGACCTGAGGCGGGAGGATCCCATGAGCCCAGGCATTTGAGACCCCCTGGGCAACATAGTGAGGCCTCGTCTCTACAGAAAATTAAGTCTACCGGGCCAGGCTCGGTGGCTCAGCCTGTCATCCCAGCACTTTGGGAGGCCGAGGCGAGTGGCTTGTCTGAGCTTGCAGGTTCAAGACCCGCCCAGGCAACTTGGAGAGACCTCATCTCTATAATAAATCAAAAATTAGCCAGGCATGGTGGCAGACACCTGTAGTTCTGGCTACTGGGAAGGCTGAGGCGGAAGGATGGCCGGAGCCCAGCAGGTCGAGGCTGCGGTGGCTGTGAGCGTGCCACTGCCCTCCAGCCTGGGCGATGGGGTGAGACTGCAACTCAAAAGAAAAAAAAAACCGGGCGTGGTGGCATGTGCCTAGAGGCCCAGCTACTCCAGAGGCCGAGGGGAAAGGATCACCTGAGCCCAGGGGGTCGAGGCCGTGCCCAGCTGTGACGGTGCCACTGCACCCCAGCCTGGGCCACAGATTGGGACCCCGGCTCAAAAGCAAAACAAAACAAAAATATTGCTTTGTTACAAGCAGAGGGACAGGGAGTCCAAAGCCGGGTCCCCAGGCTTTGGCCTCGACCCCGAGGGACGCGTCCTCTCTGCCCGAAGCAGGCCACCCAAGCCAGCCAAGGCCTGAGGCCCGGGGGGCTGGTGAGGCGGGGTCTGTGTAGGCCCCACGCTGGCACGACACCTGTTCCCCGGGCCAGGCGCTGCCCCCTAGCACAGCCCCATGACAGGGCAGGGCCGCAGCAGGAGTGTGGCCCCGGGTGGTTCTCATCTCACCCTCCCGCCTCTCAAGGACGTCGTTCTTGTCCCGAACTCCAGTGAAAAGAGACGGGAAGGCCGGGTGTGGCGACTCACGCCTGTAATCGCAGCAGTTTGGGAGGCTGGGGGGGATCGCGTGACGCCAGGAGTTCGAGACCGGCCAGGACGACGTAGCGAGGTCCCCATCTCTACGAAAAAGTTAAACCTAGGGCTGGGCTCGGTGGCTCACGCCTGTTATCCTAGCACGCTGGGAGACCGAGGTGGGAGGATCGCCTGAGCCAGGGAGTTCGAGGCCACCCTGGGCCACACAGGAAGCGCGCGTCTCTACAAAAATAAACGAACAAATAAACAATTTTTTTTTTTAAAGGGAAGCGAAGGGAACCGGCTCCCGGCGGCCCGTAAGTCACCCGGGCCCTTGGGGAGCCGGGAAAGTGGAGCCGGGCCGGGCACGGGGC
>NW_007075038.1:9285-9850 GCF_000164805.1 Carlito syrichta
GAGAGGGATCTTTCCCGAGTGGCCCCCGGTCCTTCTCCCACCTGCGGCCCGGCCTCGGGGGCCCAGGAGGTCCCGGAGCGGGAGGGCCAGCCCTGTGGCCCCGCACTCCGGGGGATGCCCAGCAGGGAATTCCCGATGGCCAGGCCCTAGAGGGTGACCTGAAAGTCAGCCGACACACCCCCGCCCCGTCCTAGCCGCCCGCCCGAGAACCGGGGAGCCCCGGCCCCAGAAGGGACGGGGTGGGGATCGCACACAGTAAGCGAGCGCCGGGCCTAGACCTCGGGTCTCCTGGCTCCTCGGCGGAGCCGCTCGCAGGAGGGCGGCGCGGTGGACGCGCCCAGCTTCTCGGTGGTGCTCGAGCAACTCAGGCACGTCCCCAAGGAGGGTGCTGGCATCAGCCTCGTGTCGTAGGCAGGGAAGGTCTCTGCGGCGAGGAGCAGAGGAGAAGGATTTCGGGGAACAACTCACACTGGAGTTGGACAAACGGGTTTGGCCGCGGGTCTCGACTCGTGGTGACCTTGGGCAGATTTCCATCTTTGTTTCTTGTCACATGGGCACCATTAGC
>NW_007075038.1:10033-11535 GCF_000164805.1 Carlito syrichta
AGGCTCCCAGGAAGCTGGCTCCTTCAGGCCAGGGCTCAGCCTCCTCATCTTACTTTCCCCGAGAGACCCTGCCTGGCCCAGAGCAGCCCAGCTTTCCTGCTGGGAAGTGATGTCAGGAGCCGCGAGGAAGAGGGTGTCAAAGGCTGAGGGCGCACCTTGGGGCACTACGGTGCACCTCTTGCTCTTCGTTTTAAAGATGAAAGCCCAGAGGGGATGGGACCTTGCCAAGATGACAGTGGGGTGGAGCGGGATGTGAGACGCATGCTTCCAGGCTCCGAGCTGCCCTCTTGCCTCTGGCCCGCTCCTGTCCCTGGCCCAGCCGCCTGCAGTGGAGATGGCCCAGACCTGCTGTAATCCTTGACTTCTGTCCTTTTTTTCAGGCGTCAACTGCCTGGCCTACGATGAAGCCATCATGGCTCAACAGGACCGGATTCAGCAAGAGGTGAGGGGGTGAGGAGGCAGGGAGGCAGGGGCTGGCGACCCCGTGGGGGGATGCACAGACTGGGCCTGAGCCTTGACGTCGGCTCCACTTTGGAAGCCCCCTCCTTTCCAGGCTGGGCTATGCACCAGGTGCCTTTCCCGGGTTGCTGTGCCACTGGGTGACCAGCCCAGCCCCTGGGTAGGTGTCCTGGCTGCTAGGCATGGGCCATCTCCCTACCAGAGCGTGATGGGTCCCTGCCTTCTGTAGATCGCCGTGCAGAATCCTCTGGTGTCAGAGCGCCTGGAGCTCTCAGTCCTGTACAAGGAGTATGCCGAGGATGACAACATCTACCAACAGAAGATCAAGGTGGGGGCCCGCTGGGGGGCAGGAGGAACCTGGGAGGGTGCTTACTTCAGGCCTGCTGCTTGCCGGGCCTGTCCTCCAAGAGGGTGGCGTGTTGGGGGACACTCCCGGTGCTGGTTCTGAAGTGTGCAGGCTCTGGACTCAAAAGACCTTGACCTGCATCGAGACTCTGCCACTTGGCAACTGGTTCCTCGCCAAGTCCTTCAGTGTCTCCGAGCCTTGGGCATCCTTGTCTGTAGAACAGGGATAGCGGAAACACCTGCCCATTGTGCGGTTGGGAGATTCAGGGAGGCTGGCAGGGGTGGCTGATCTCGGTGCCCACGCGGGGCTGCCAGGCCAGGGCTGGGCGGGGCAGGAGCGTGTCCGTAGCCTGCCCCCGGCTCTTCATGGAGAGGCAGGCAGCCGTGGGAAAGGATGCCTGCACAGGACGCTGCTGCATGGCTCAGACGCGGCGAGCCAAGCCACTGCCCCCTTTCCAAGTCTATGAGCCGGGAGGTGAAATGTGACAACGGGTGCGTGTGAACGGTGTTCAGTAGGCCCCGTGTGGGGGTTTAGGGAATGTTACTCTTCGCTTTCTCGCAACAGAAGGTCAGAGATGCTTAGAACCTTCCACCTGTACAGGAGGCCTTTGGTGGGCCAGGCAGGTAGCCCAGGGGACTGCAGTGGCCACAGGGGGGCATCGTGGCTCAGCGTCAGCCAGACAGTAGTAGGGATTTAG
>NW_007075038.1:12579-13719 GCF_000164805.1 Carlito syrichta
GGCCACTGCACTCCAGTCTGGGTGACAGAGTGAGACTCCAACTCAAAAATAGACAACAAAAAAACAAAAAAAAGTGATGTGGGCCTGACAATATACGCCTGCCGGCCAGATCCTGCTGTTGGTGATCTGACTGCCTCAGACCCTGGGCTCAAGGTCTTGCGGTTTCCTCAAGAGGCTTGAGCAGAGGAAGGCATTGACTTTGAAACCTGGCAGACCTGGGTTCGAGTCCTGATCTCACCCCTTCCAGCTGAGATCTTGGATGGTACCCTGGACTTCTGGGCGCCCCCATTGTTTCCTCTACTCTGCGTGGCGATGTCTTCTGCCCTACAGGGCAGGTGTGAGGTCAGTGCTGTGCTTAGTAAGCAGTGTGCTCCTTGCCATCGTGGGGGGTGGCCAAGTGGCCCTCATTCCATGGCCTGTGTGTCATGCTAGACCACCTGCGCCGGCTGGGTAAAGCAGCTGGTGGGCCTCAGGCTCCTCCCATGAGTCAGTCGGCACTGCTGCTGAGTCCGGGGTGTGCCGTCGGGATGGGCGTCCACTTGCACCCTGGCACCCCCATTCTGTGGGCTGTACCTGCCTTTTCCCTCTCTGGCAGCAGAGCCCAAGCAGACCAGGGCAGACTGCCCTCGTATAAAACAGGTTCCTTGGCGAACAAATAGGATCACAGGTATGAGCCTTAGTCAGGCCGGGCACAAGTGCGCCCCATGATGGTGACTGGGCTCTCAGGTCACATTTATCCCGCACATGCCGCGTCCAGGCGCTGGCGTAGGTACTGGAGACAGAGCGGTGGCGAAACCGCCAGAACCCTACCTCTGTGGGCTCCTGGCTCAGGGTGGGAGGACAGCGGGCCAGAGAGGGCCCTAGGCTGCAGGGACGCCAGAGTAGTGAGTGCTGGGGAGAAGTAAGGAGAGACAGGAGGCCGGGAGCAGGCGACTGGCCAGCTGGTGTCTGGGGAGTGAGCTGAAAGAGGCAGGGGACAAGTCACAGGACGCTGAGGGCAGAGCCGGTCCAGGCCCAGGGAGGGCAGGGGCAGTTTCAGGCCAGTATGGGCCGGGGGTGGGGGATGGGGGCTTTCGTGTGCATATGTGCTCGTGTGTGTGTGTGTGTGTGTGTGTGTGTGTGTGTGTGTGTGTGTGTGTG
>NW_007075039.1:0-469 GCF_000164805.1 Carlito syrichta
CCCATCCACGTGTCAGCCATGGCGACTTTTTAAAAATTTTTCCTCTAAAATTGAAATCTCGAAAAATATCTAATTTTTCCCCTACTATTTTTTTTTTATTTTACACTCAAGGGGAGCACATGCAGGTTTGTTACATGGCGATGAGCTTTAGGCTTCTGTTTCAGTCATCACCCAGGTGGTGGGCACGGCACCCATTGGGTGGTTTTTCAACACTTACCCCCTCCACCCTTCCCCACTTTAGTTTTGTTTTTTTTTTTTGAGTGGGGGTTCTCACCATAGCCTCAGCCTCCTGAGGTCTGGCAGTCTTTCCACCTCAACCTCCCAAGTAGCTGGGGTTACAGGTGCACACCACCATGCCAGCTAATTTTTTAATTTTTTTTGTACAGATGAGGTCTTGCCATGTTGCCCAGGCTCTTCTCAAACTCCCGGGCTCAAGCAATCCTCCCACCTTAGCCTCTCAAATGAGCCA
>NW_007075040.1:0-891 GCF_000164805.1 Carlito syrichta
AGCCCGCTGGCTAGCGACTTAAGTCACCTAGTTAAGTCAGCTGGCTAGCTATTTAGCAAGTTAATTAATTCAGCTGACTAGGAATCAGGCCGGCTATATAAGTCAGTTAGTTAAGTCAGGTGGCTAGCCAGATGACTAGCTAGGCAGTGAGATAGTTAACTTAGTTTACTAGCCAGCTGGCTAGTTAAATTAGTTAGCTAGTTAATTCAGCTGGCTAGCCAGCTAGCTAGCTAGTTAGAAAGCTAGTTAAGTCAGCTAGGTAGCCAGCTGGCTCACTAGTTAAGTCATCTAGTTGAGTCAACTGGCTAGCAAGCTGGCTAGCTGGTTAAGACAACTAGTTAAGTCAGCTGGCTAGCAAGCTGACTAGCTGGGTAGCTGGTAGTTAGTTAAGTAAGCTAGTTAGCAAGCGGGATAGCTAGTTAAGTCACAATGCTAGAGATCTGGCTAGCTGGTAAAGACATCTAGTTAATTCAACTGGCCATCCAGCTGCCTAGCTAATTAAGTCAGTTGGCCAGCCAGCTGGCAAGCTGGTTAAGTCAGCTAGATAAGTTAGCTAGCCAGGCAGCTGGCTAGCTAGGTAGCTAGTTAGTTGTCAGCTAGTTATGTCAACTGGCTAGGTAGGTAGCTAGCTAGTTAAATCTTCTAGATAAGTCAGCTGACTAGCTAGTTATTTCAGTCAGTTAAGTCAGATGACTAGTCACCTGGCTAACTAGGTAAGTCAGCTAGTTGAGTCAGTTCATTAGTCAGTTGGCTAGAACGTTAATTCAACTAGTCTATTCAGCTGGCTTCCCAGCTGGCTAGCTATTTAGCAAGCTAGTTAAGTCAGCTGGCTAACCAACTGCCTCGCTGGTTAAGTCAGCTAGTTAATTCAGCTGGCCAGCCAGCACTCTA
>NW_007075041.1:0-913 GCF_000164805.1 Carlito syrichta
GCTAGGACATTAGGCATGTGTCATCACACTCCACTAATTTTTTTTTCTTTGAGTCGGAGTCTCACTCTGTCACCCAGTTTGGAGTCCAGTGGCACGTTAATGGCCACCGCAGCCTTGACCTGCTGGACTCGGGCGATCCTTCAGCCTCAGCCTTCCAAGTAGCTGGAACCACAGGCGCACACTACCACCCTCAGCTTATTTTTTGATTTATGGTAGAGACGAGGTCTCACCAAGTTTCCCAGGCTGGTCTTGATCCCCTGGGCTCAGGCAATTCTGTCTCCTCCACCTCCTGAAGTGCTGGAATTACAGGCTTAAGCCACTACGCCCGGCCGGCTTTTATTTTTATTTTTTTGAGTTGGAGTCTCACTCTGTTGCCCAGCCTAGAGCACAGTGGCACACTCACGGCCACAGCAGCCTCGACCTGCTGGACTCAGGCGATCTTCAGCCTCAGCCTTCCAAGTAGCTGGAATCACAGGCACGCGCCACCACACCCAGCTAATTTTTCTATTTACTGTAGAGACGAGGTCTCACTAAGTTGCCCAGGCTGGTCTTAAACCCCTGAGTTCAAGCAATCCTCTCGCCTCTGCCTCCCATAGTGCTGGGATTACAGGCCTGAGCCACCGCGCCCAGCCCCAGACATGCTTTTCATCTGGACGTTAAAAAAAAGATTCTTTTGTTGTTGTTGTTTTTGTTTGTTTGTTTGTTTTTTGTTTTTGTTTTTTTTGAGTTGGAGTCTCACTCTGTTGCCCAGACTGGAGTGCAGTGGCCGCTCCCAGCCACCGCATCCTTGACCTGCCGGGCTCCAGCGGTCCTTCTGCCTCAGCCTTCCAAGTAGCTGGAATTACAGGTGTGTGCTACCACGCCCAGCTAATTTTTTGATTTATTGTAGAGATAAGGTCTCGCCAAGTTGCCC
>NW_007075042.1:0-577 GCF_000164805.1 Carlito syrichta
ATAGCTAGCTGACTTAAGTAGTTGGCTAGCAAGTTGGCTGGATAGCTGATTAGCCAGCTGACTTAAATAGCTAGCCAAATGTTTGGCTACACTGCTAGCCATCTGACTTAAGTAGCTAGACACTTAGATGGTTAGCTTGCAAAGGAGCCAGCTAGCCAGATAGCAGGCTGGCCAGCTGTCTAGCCAGTGGGCTTAATTAGGCAGGCTGCTGAATGGACAGTCAGATAGCCAGCCGGGTTAGCTAGTCAGGCACCCTGCTGGTCAACCGGCTGGCCAGTCGGCTTAACTAGCTGGCCACCTACCTGAAAAGCCTGCTAACCAGCTGGCTTAACATGCCAGCCATCTAGATAGCCAGACAGCTAACTAGCTGATGTAACTAGCAGACTTATCTAGATAGCCATCCGGCTAGCCAGCTGGATTAAGTAGCTAGTCACCTAGCTAGCCAGTTCTCTAACCAGCTCACCTAATTCACTGACTAACTAGGTAGCCAGCTAGCTAGTCAGCTGACTTAATTAACTAGCTACCTAACTAGCCAGGAAGCTAGCCAGCTGGCTTAACTAGCTGACTTAACCAGGTA
>NW_007075043.1:0-728 GCF_000164805.1 Carlito syrichta
GAGGTGGAAGGATCGCCGGAGACCGGCAGGTCGAGGCTGTGGTGGGCAGGATTGTGCCATGCCCACCACAGCCTGGGTGACAGAGTGAGACTCCAACTAAAAAAAAATTGTTTTTAAAAATAAAGTTTTAAACTGTGTCTAATAGATAATGCTAAGTCACCTCCTGAACAGAGCCATGTCTCCCTTCCCTTTCCCTTCCCCCCATGCCACCTTGGAAGGCAGTCCATTCTCACAAAGGGAACCCGCTACTTCCACTGCCCCTTTCCCCTCCCTTCTCCTCCCCTCTTCACAATGCACCAGGGCCGGAGGGACAGGCACATTCTCTCTGCCAGGGGTTCCTCAACTTCCCTGGCAAGAAGAAGCAACTGGGGCACTGGTTTCAAATATTCGTTTCCCAGTACCTCCCCTGGAGAGTCTGATCAAGTAGATCTGAGGAGGGACTCAGGAATCCATGTTTTTTGGTTCCTTCCTGGGAAAGTAAGAGAACTCCTGCTCCATGCCAGACACTGAGTTCTCTCCAGCTGGCTTAGAATAACCTCAGTGGCCAGTCCTTCAGACTGACTTGTAAAGGGGCAGGAGCTTAAGACATGTATAAGGCCGGGGGCGATGGCTCAAGTCTGTAATCCCAGCACCTTGGGAGGCCGAGGTGAATGGATTGCCTGAGCCCGCGGGTTTGAGACCGGTCTGGGCAACTTGGCGAGATCTCATCTCTACAGTAAATCAAAAAA
>NW_007075044.1:0-467 GCF_000164805.1 Carlito syrichta
CCCCTCCATTTCATTATATTAACTGCATTCCAATCCATTCCATTCCATTCCATTGCTTTCCATTCCATTCCACTCCATTCCATTCCATTAATCTCCATTCTGTTACTTTGAAATCCATTCCATTACTTTCCTCTGCATTACATTCCACTCCATTCAGTTTCTTTCCATTCGATCCCTCTCCATTCCATTCCATTCCACTCTTTCTCTACTCCATTCCTCTGAAATCCATTCTATTCCATTCCCTTCCATTCCTTACCATTCCGTTGATTAACATTCCATTCCTCTCCATTCTATTCCTCTCCATTCCATTCCATTCCTTTCTATTCCATTCCATTCCATTCAATTGTATTTCATTCTTTACCTCTCCATTCCATTTCAATCCATTCCACTCCCATCCACTCCATTACTTTCCATTCCTATCCTCTCTATTCCATTCCATTCCATTCTTATCCATTCCATTCCTCTAC
>NW_007075045.1:0-857 GCF_000164805.1 Carlito syrichta
TCGCCTGCTGGGCTCCAGCGATCCTTCCGCCTCAGCCTTCCCAGTAGCCGGAATTACAGGAACGTGCTACCATGCCCGGCTGATTTTTTGATTTATTGTAGAGATGAGGTCTCGCTGCCCAGGGGGTCTCGAACCTGTGGGCTCAGGCAATCCACTCACCTCAGCTTCCCAAAGGCGCGGGATTACAGGTTGAGCCACCAAGCCCGGCTTGGATTTTTTTTTTTTGAGTCGGGGTCTCACTCTGTCACCCAGACTGGAGTGCAGTGACCTCTCCCTCTCCGTCTCTCTTCCTTTCAAGTTGGGGTCTCTGTCAGCCAGGCTGGAGTGCAGTGGCATGATCACCACGATCACAGCTCACTGTAGCTTCTTGCTCCCAGGCTCAAGCCACTCTCCCATCTCAGCTTCCTGAGCAGTTGGGACTGCCAGCAGTGCCACCAGCCAGGTTATTTTTAAAAATTTTTTGTAGAGACAAGGTCTCACTATGTTGCCTGGGCTGGTCTCAATCACTTCGGTGCAAGCAATCCTCTTGCTTTAGCCTCCCAAAGTGCTGGAAATGAGTCACCATGCTCAGCCCTATACTTTCGTTTTCTCATCAGGATTCACAGGGGATTTTTTTTCCCCCGAGTCAGTCTCACTCTGTCTCCCAGGCTGGAATGTAGTGGCATGCCCTTGGCTACCACAGCCTCAAACTGCTGGGCTCAGGCGATCCTTCTGCCTTAGCCTTCCAAGTAGCTGGAACTATAGTCATGTGCCATCACACCGTGTAATTTTTCTTGTTTTATTGTAGAAATGAGGTCTCACCAAGTTGCCCAGGCTGGTCTCGAACCCGTGGGCTCAGGCAATCCTCTCACCTCAGC
>NW_007075046.1:0-802 GCF_000164805.1 Carlito syrichta
ATGCCTGGCTAATTTTTTTTTTTTTTTTTGAGTTGGAGTCTCACTCCGTCGCTCAGACTGAAGTGCAGTGGCACGCTCCCGGCCACCAGAACCTTGACCCGCTGGGCTCCAGCGATCCTTCAGCCTCAGCCATCTGAGTAGCCAGAATTACAGGTGCACACTACCATACCTGGCTAATTTTTGATTTATTGTAGAGATGAGTTCTCACCAAGTTGCCCGAGTGGGTCTCGAACCTGCGGGCTCAGGCAATCCACTCACTTCAGCCTCTCAAAGTGCTGGGATTACAGACTAAGCCACCAAGCCCAGCTAATTTTTTGTATAAACTGGTCTCACTATATAGCCCAGGCTGGTCCTGAGCTCTAGTGATCCTCCTGCCTTGGCCTCTCAAAGTGCTGGGATTACAGGTGTGAGCCACCATGCCCAGCCTGCTGCCTGTTTTCCAGCTGGGACGTTGGTTTTCTTTTGCACTTGGATGGAGTGTACGCCATTGACCCTCCTGGTTTGCAGGTCTTTAGACTTGGCCAGGAAGTTCCCCACCTGTTTCCCTGGCCTCCAGATTGCTGATGGCAGGTCATGAGACCTGTCAGCCTTTGTTATCACGTGAGCCCATTTCTTATACTCAATCTCTGGATACATCCTCCCAGTGGCTGTTTCTCTGGAGAACCTGATTCATCTAATGTGATAACTTGAAAAACAGAGGTCCTTGGATGTTTGTTGCAGCTTTATTCACAATAGCAAAAACATGGAACCAACCATGTTGCCCATCGAAGCTGGACTGGATTTTTAAAAAATGTGGTACATA
>NW_007075047.1:0-467 GCF_000164805.1 Carlito syrichta
AGGGCCCGTGAGGACCTCCCCACCGGCCTGTGGCCTGGGAGCCGGGAGCCCCACCGGCACCACGGCCCTGATCGGCGGCCCTGTGTCCTTGCAGGTGGCAACGTGGACCTGGAAAGCCAAGCAGAGGGCAAGAAGGAGGTGGAGGCCGAGGATGTGATGAGGAGCGGCCCGCGGCCCATCGTGCCGTACAGCTCCATGTTCTGTCTAAGCCCCACCAACCTGTGAGTCTGCTTTACCCGCCGCGCGTGTGGCCAGCTCGTGCGTCCGTCCGTCCGTCCACCGTAGCCCTCGCGCGCTCAGCAGCCAGGTGCACTGGGCACGCACCTGGCTGGGACACCTTTGAGCACTTGACGACCACGAACGTCTTTCGGCGTCGCGGTGGTCCTACGAGGCGCATGCCGCGCGGCCTCGTTTCGCAGATGAGACACAAAGGCGCAGGAAGTGCCGCGGCGTCTTTGCCACGCACA
>NW_007075048.1:0-621 GCF_000164805.1 Carlito syrichta
CTCCATTTCAATTTATTTCATTCTGTTCCATTCCATTTCTCTCCGTTCCATTTCACTCTTACATTCCATTCCTCTCCACTCCATTCCATTCCTCTCCATTCCAATCAATTACATTTAATTGCATTGTACTGCATTCCATTCCATTGCATTAACTCTATTTCATTCCATTCCATTGCATTCTTTACTTTCCATTCCTCTCCATCCACTCCCTTCCATTCCTCTCCATTCATCACCACTGCATTCCTCTACATTCCTCTATATTCCTTAAATTCCATTCCAATACATTCCATTCCATTCCATTCCTCTCCTTTGCATTCATGTCCATTCCTTTCCTTTCATATCCATACCTCTGCATTCCATTCATCTATTCCTCTCCATTCCTTTCTAATCAATTCGATTCCATCCCTCTCCATTCTATTCCATTCCATTCCCTTACATTCTACTGCACTCTGATCAATTCCTTTCCACTCATTTCCATTCAATTCCACTCCATTCCAATCCCTTCCACTCCATTCCATTCCATTCCACTCCATTCCATTCAGTTTCCCATCATTCCATTCAACTCCATCCCATTCCACTTCATTCCATTCCATTCCTCAACTTCCCGTTCCATTCCATTCT
>NW_007075049.1:0-1343 GCF_000164805.1 Carlito syrichta
AGTAAATGGTGCTAGGAAAACTGGCTGACCACATGCAGAAGATTAAAACAAGATCCCTACCTATCACCATACATAAAAATCAACTCTAAATGGATTAAAGGTTTAAACATAAAACCGATAGGATCCTTAGAAAATGCCAGAGATACCCTTATGGAAATTGGAACTGACAACAAATTCCTAATCAAAACCCCAGGTGCCTATGCCATAAGAGATAAGATAGACAAGTGGGATCTCATCAAACTGACAAACTTCTGGAAAGCCAAATAAATCATCACAAGAGCAGGGATACAGTCTGCACAATGGGAAAAATATATTTGCCAACTGTATATCTGACAAAGACCTAACCTCTAGGATCTACAGGGAACTCAGACGTGCTGAAAAGAAAAGAAACAAACAGCCCCATGATAAAGTGGGCAAAAGATATGAATAGACACTTCTCAAAAGAAGACAAAGTAGCAGCCAACAGATACATGAAAAAATGCTCAACCTCACTAGTCATCAAAAAAATGCAAATTAGAATCACACTGAGATAACACCTAATTCCAGTCAGGATGGCCATCATCAATAATTCAAAAAAAAGCCGGGCTCGGTGGCTCAACCTGTAATCCCGTGCCTTTGGGAGGCTGAGGTGAGTGGATTGCCTGAGCCCGCAGGTTCGAGACCCACCTGGGCATTGAGACCTCATCTCTACAATAAATCAAAAAATCAGCTGGGTGTGGTAGCACATGCCTGTAATTCCGGCTACTTGGAAGGCTGAGGCATAAGGATCGCCGGAGCCCAGCAGGTCGAGGCTGCGGTGGCCGGGAGCAGCCACTGCACTCCAGTCTGGGCGACAGAGTGAGACTCCCACTCAAAATAATAATAATAATAATAATAATTCAAAAAACAGTAGATACTGGACAGGATGCAGGGAAAGGGGAACACTTCTACACTATTGGTGGGAGAGTAAACTAGTACAACCTCTGTGGAAAACAGTGTGACAATTCCTAAAGGATCTAAAAATCTATTTTCCATATGACCCAGAAATCCCCCTACTGAGAATATACCCAGAGGAACTCAGATCACTCTATGAAAAAGATACCTGCACATGCATGTTTCTTGCAGCATTATTCACAGTAGCAAAAACATGAAACCAAATATGCTACCCATCGTAAAAGGACTGGATAAAAAAATGTACATATACATGATGGAATATTACTCAGCCATAATGAAGAACAAAATTATGAACTTCACAGCAACTTGGATGGACTTAGAGTCTATAATATTGAGTGATCTATCACAAAAGCAGACCTTGAACAATTATTATAATAGTATAAGAAAGGGATTGGCAGTAGTTGGAAACT
>NW_007075050.1:0-465 GCF_000164805.1 Carlito syrichta
CTTATTCATATTTTTTCCATATACAGCTATATCTGTAGAAAAAAATAGAATTGACAGCTTATTGATTGCAATCAGTTGCCAAATTGCCTTCCCTTGAGGTTGTAGTATATTTACACTCTCAGAAATAAGTTTCCATTTTCTCTCACACTCTTAATACTGCCTTTTCTCAAAATTTTTGACTTTCTACTTAAATACTGTTTTTGAGATAAATATATCGGTACATGCATTTTTAATGGGTGTGTGAAATTGTGGGTACTGTGAAATTGTGTAAATGTATCACAATTTAATGCAACTGAGTTTTTGTTTTTTTTTTTTTGAATTGAGATCTCACTGTCTTCCTGGCTGGAGTGCAGGACACTTTCGGATAGGCAGCTCACTGCAAACTCTACCTCCCAGGAGTGCAGTGTTCAAGTGATTCTTCCACCTCAGCCTTCTAAGTAGCTGGAACTACAGGCATGCGCCACC
>NW_007075051.1:0-2086 GCF_000164805.1 Carlito syrichta
CTTGCTCGCAGGCCAACAGGACAGCTAACTAGTCAGCTTGCTCACCAGCTGACTAGTTAATCAGCTCACCAATGGCTCTCTGGCTGGCCAACTAGTTAAAGCATCTCAGCCATTGGCTCACTTGACAGCCAACTAATTAATTCAGCTCACTGGTCTGTTCACTCACCGGTCGACTTAAGTCTTCTAACCAGTCACCTCACTCACCAGTCAACTAAATTCAGCTGAACAGTCAGCTCACTCACTAGCAGATTAGTTAAGTCAGCTTACCTGTTGGCTCACTCGCTGTCCAAATTGTTAATTGACTTGACCAGTCGGCTCTCTCACCCACCAACTAGTTAAGTAAGTTCAACTTATGGATCACACGCTGACCAACTAGTTATTCAGTTAACTGGTCTGCCAAATAGTCGTCCAGGTAGTAAAATGAGCTAAACAATCATCCGACTAGTCGGCCGACTATTTAGGCCAGGTAACCTGTGGGCTAACTAGTCGGCCTACTAGTTATGTCAGCAAAAGAGCAGGCAACAAGTTAGCATTGATAACTAGTGGGTCAACTCATCAGTCATCTTGTTAACCCAGGTAACTAGTCAGCCGATTAGGCAGCCAACGTGTTAAGTCAACTAACAAGTCGGTCATGTAGGCAGCCAACATGTTAAACAATCTAAGTATTCAGCCGATTCATCAGTACACAAGTTAATTCACCTAGCTAACTCTATTACCAACTAGTTAAGTCAGCCAGTTAACTTGTTTACCAACTAGTTAAAACAGTTTGCTAGCTCGTTAACCAACTCATTAAGTCAACTAGCTATCTCTTTAGCCAACTAGTTAAGTCAGCTAGCTAAGTCAGCTAGTTAACCAGCTAGCTAGTTAAGTAAGCTAGCTAAGTCTGCTAGTTCACTAGTTAGCTAACTATTTAAGACACCTACTTAAGTCTGCTACCTAACTAGTTAGATAATTATTAAAGCAGCTAGATATTCAGCTAGTTAAATAGCTAACTAATTCAGGTAGTTAAGTCAGCTAGCTAACTTGTTAAGTCGGCCTGTTATGTCAGCTAGCTAAGCAGTTAAGTCAGATACCTAAGTCAGCTAGTTAAGTCAGCTTTCTTATTTAGTCAGATGGTTAAGACAGCTAGCTAGTTAGCTAACGGGTTAAGTCAGCAGGTTGAGTGAGGTCGATAGCTAGTTAACTAATGGGTTAAGTAAGCTGGTTGATTCAGTAAGTTAGCTGGTTAGCCAGTTAGGTAATTAGTTAAGTAACCTAGTTAAGACAGCTAAGTAGAGAGCTGATTAGTTTGTAGCAAGTTAGTTAAGTCAGCTGGCTATCCAGCTCTCTAGCCATGTACCAAGGCAGTTAAGTCAGCCTGCTAGCCAGCTGTCTAGCTATTTAAGTCACCTAGTTAAGTCAGCTGGCTAGACAGCTGGCTATCTAGGTAGCTAGATAGTAATTTCAGCAGTCTAGACCACTGGCTAGCTAGTTAAGTCACCTAGATAAGTCAGTTGGCTATCCAGCTGGCTAGTCAGTTAACTTGCTGATTAACTCAGTTAGCTAGCTAGTTAAGTCCCCTAGTTTAGACAGCTGGTTAGACAGCAGGCTAACTATATAGCAAGCAAGTTAATTCCAGTGACTAGCAGCTAATTCAGGCCAGCTATTTATGTCAGCTAGTTAAGTCAGCTGGCTAGTTAGTTGTCTAGCTAAGTAGCGAGCTAGTTATTTCAGTTGGCTATCCAGCTTGCTAGGTTAAGTCAGCTGGCTAGCCAGCTAGCTAGCTACGTAGAGAGGTAGTTAATTCATCTGGATAGCCAGCTGGCTAACTATTTAAGTCAGCTAGTTGAGTAAGCTGGTTAGCCAGTTGGCTAGCAAGTTAGGCTAAGTAGATAATTCAGCTGGTTTCCCAGCTGGCTAGCTAGGTAGCAAGCTAGTTAAGTCAGCTGGCTAGCCATTTGCCTAGAAAGTTAAGTCAGCTATTTAATTCAGCTGGCTTCCCAGCTAGCTAGCTAGGTAGCTAGCTAGTTAAGTCATCTGGCTAGCCAACTGGCTATCTGGTTAAATCAGCTAGTTAATTCAGCTGACCAACAAGCACTCTAGCTAG
>NW_007075051.1:3150-3455 GCF_000164805.1 Carlito syrichta
TAGTTAAGTCAGCTAGCTATATGATAGTTAGCAAGGGAGCTAGCTAGTTAAAGCAGGTAGTTAAGTCAGCTGACTAGGTATGTAGCTAACTAGTCAAGTGAGTTATTTAGGTAAGCTGGCTAGCTGATTAAGTCACCTTAAGTCAGCTCACTGGCCAGCAGTTTAGCTAAGGAGTTAGGTAGTTAAGTCCACCATCAAGCTAGTGGCTATGTATGTAGGTAGCTAGTTAAGTCAACTGGCTAGCAATAAGGCGTCTAGTTATGTCAGCTAGTTAAGTCAGCTGGCTATCCAGCTGTCTGTCTAGG
>NW_007075052.1:0-465 GCF_000164805.1 Carlito syrichta
CCCCAGGCCCTTGTCCCCTCTGCCTCCTCCCTCCTCCCTCCCTCTCCCCCATGCCCCCCCTCAGCAGGGCCCTGGCTTCTCCTTTACTCTCTGAGCAAACTCCTTCATGCTCAGCGCCTTTGCACAGGCCTTCCCCTCTCCCTGGAATGCTCTTCCCGCCACCTTCACTGACTCCTGTTTAATATCAGGTCTCAGACATCACCGCCTCTAGGAAGCCCTCCCGCAAAGCCAGGTCCCCACGGTTCCTAACACAGTCTGGATTGAACAATGGTGCCTGGGCGCAGTGGCTCAGCCTGTCATCCCAGCACTTTGGGAGGCCGAGGTGAGAGGATGGCCTGAGCCCGTGGGTTCAAGACCCGTCCGGGCAACTTGGCAAGACCTCGTCTCTACAATAAATCAAAAAATCAAATTAGCCGGGCGTGGTAGCGCACGCCTGTAGTTCCAGCTACTTGGAAGGCTGAGGCG
>NW_007075053.1:0-828 GCF_000164805.1 Carlito syrichta
AGCCCCCGAGGCGGTCCCGCATGCTCAGAGGGAAGTGGCCGGCCCCGGCTCACACTGGGGTGGGTGGGGTGGGGCTCGGACCCCGGGGTCTTCCTTTTGAAGTCTGTGGCTGCTCAAGTGTGGACAAGAGAGAGGGGACCACGGGGCCCTGCCCCGGGCGGGCGGGTTTAGACCTGGAGGTGTGCTGGGGCTTATCTCAAGGCGCCTTGGGGCAGGTAGGGATGCAGGGGGTCACCCAGGTCTGCTTGCGCCAGGGGAGGCGCGTTGAGGATTTGGGCTCCGGAAAGGCCGGCAGGCTCAGTGGACGGTAGCCCGGGAGGGCCGGGAGCAGGGAGTAAGGGTTGGAGGAGCTGGTTATGTGGCAGGTCTTGGGGGATTTGGGGGAGACTGTTTTTCTTTATATATACGGACATTTTGCAGTGAATATGTGTTTTTGTTGTTGGAGTCTCACTGCGTTGCCCAGGCCGGAGTGCAGGGGCATGCTCACGGCTCCCGCAGCCTCAACCTGTTGGGCTCAGGTGATTCTTCCACCTCAGCCTTCCAAGGAGCCGGAACTGCAGGCACAGTCTACCACGCCCAGCTAATTTTTTTTTTTAATGGTAGAAACGAATTCTTGCCAAGTTGCCCGGGCTGCTTTCGAACCTGTGGCCTTAGGCAATCCACTTGCCTTGGCCTCCCAGAGTGCTGGGATTACAGGCCGAGCCACCGAGCCGGACGTGAATATGTATTAATTTGTTGTTTTTTTTTTGAGTTGGAGTCTCACTCTGCTGCCCAGACTGGAGCGCAGTGGCCGCTCCCGGCCACTGCAGCCTCGACCTGCTGGGCTCC
>NW_007075053.1:1236-6790 GCF_000164805.1 Carlito syrichta
CTGTAATCCCAGCACTTTGGGAGGCTGAGGCGAGAGGATTACCTGAGTCCAGGGGTTCAAGACCAGCCTGGACAACTTGGTGAGACCCTTGGAAGGCTGAGGTGGAAGGATCGCCTGAGCCCAGCAGTTCGATGCTGGAGTGACTGTGAGTGTGCCACTGCACTCCAGCCTGGGCGATAGAGTGAGACTCCAACTGAAAGAGAAAAAAAAGAATGAATGAAGGTGAAAATAGGATTTCGGGATTGGGTCCGGGATTAAAATAAGCAGGGAGATGTGGCTCACACTTCCTTAGAAAGACACTTGTGGGCTGGGCATGGTGGCGCACGCCTATAACACCATCTCTCCAAAAAATTTAAAAATTGATGGTGTGGTGACGCTTGCCTGTAGTCCCAGCTACCAGGAAGGCTGAAGCCGGAGGATTGCTCGAGCCAGTTCGATGCTGGGTGGCCATGAGTGTGCCACTGCGCTCCAGCCTGGGCGACAGGGCGAGAGGCCCTGTCTCTCAAAGAAAGAAAAAGAAAATACTCTCGTGTTGGGTGCTGCCTGGCAGTCGAGTGGGGCGGGGCTGTGCCCGTGCCTTGGTGGGACCACCGCCCCAGAGCCTTCTGGACTGGTGTGCTGCTGTGATTCTTCGCACAGCTCCTCGATGGGCAGACGGGGTCTGGGAACAGCTTGGCGGCAGGACCAGGTCCCCGGTGAGGGAGGGGCCGAGGACAGCCTGCACTCCCCGTGGTGCCTCGGGTCTCGGTCCCTGGCAGCTCAGTGCAGGTGGGCCTCACGCTCAGATTGTCTTCCAAGGAGGCCTCTCACAGCCCTGGTTGAGGCCAGAGGTGCGGGGGTGGCGTGCAGTGGAGGCGCACTGGGTCCGGTCCCCAGTTCCGCTGGGGTCTGGAAGGCGGCGGTGCCAGGCTGGGCAGAGGGCCCGCCCTGGAGGGTGCCGGGCCCCTGGTTGGCCAGTGGGCTGGGGCCCGCAGCGCTCAGCCCTGGCTGCCCTCTGGCCCATGCCCTCTGAGCTTCTGCTCCTGGGTGTGCCTGCCCCAGGGTTTCGGGGCCGGGCTGGCGCTGTGGTGCCCACACCCACCGGGACCCCTCTGCAGGTGTGTTGGCGCAGTCCTTCCTCCAGTGTTTCACGATGGCCAGTGCCGCCTTCAACCTGCAGGTGGCCACGCCTGGGGTAAGTCCGGCCACTGCTCCCTCCCCTGCTTGGGGTCTCCCCCTCTCCAGGGCAGGGCCAAGAGAGCACCGTCACTCCCTGCGAGGAGTGGGAGCCCCACCACGGGTGGCATCCCAGTTTCTGGGCTCCGACCCCTCCTGTGGCGAGGGAGACTCTGGGCGCATCTGCACTTCTGTGGGTGAGCTGAGGTGAGGCTTGCCAGGTGGGAGGGACTCACGCAGGGGTTTCCCCCGGGAGGCGTTCTCAGCTTCTGACCCCGTGGGACCCAGGGGTGTGGGGCGTAGAGAGGCCACAGAAAAGGCACGCCAGGTGCATGTCCCTGCACGTTTCTGAGTCACCTCTGGGCTGGGTGGGACGTGGCTGCCACTTCCCTGATCCTTCCTTGGCTGTGGCCCTTTCACCCCCCCACTGCGAGGCTGCTGCTGGGACAGGCTCTTCCTGTGGCTCAGTGGCCAGGGGAGCCCCCACTGCGTGTCCCCATGAAGGAGGCTGGGTGCCTTTGCGCCCCGAGGGGTTAGCGTCGGTCCCAGCCCCTTGTTGGCGTCTCAGGCTCCCTCCGAGCTGACAGCGGGGGCGTCCCTGGAGCTGACTCTCGGTCCCTGGCCTTGCTGTTCCAGGGAAAGGCCATCGACTTCGTGGGGGTGACCGAGGGCAACGCACGCTGGGTGCAGGACTTCCGCCTCAAGGCCTACGCCAGCCCGGCCAAGCTCGAGTCCATCGACGGTGGGCCTGGCTCCCCCTCCCTGCGGGGTGGGCCCTCCTCCGCCCCTGGGGGGGTGCTGGGACTGAGGCGGGCCGGGCTCTGGCAGGTTTGGGGCCCAGCGAGTGCCCTAGCTCTGCCCTGCTGCATGTCCCCGACTCCCTAGGGAAAGACTGGGCATGGGGCAGCCGGGAAGGCAGGCTGGGCTGCGGGATCGGGCACGGCCCTTGGCAGCTGTGGCAGATGAAGGAAGGTGACAGCCAGTGACGTCATCTGGCCGCTGGCCCCTGGAGGGCCTGCCCCAGCCGGGGCCTTGCTGGGTCTGACGTGGGGCTGCCCGGCCTCAATCTCCCCAGGTGCCCGCTACCACGCCCTCCTGATCCCCAGCTGTCCTGGGGCCCTGTCTGACCTGGCCAGCAGCGGGTCCCTGGCCCGTGTCCTGCAGCACTTCCACTCTGAGAGCAGTAGGTGACCTTGGACCTTGGGGGCTGGGCCATGCCAGGTGCATGAGAAATGGTGGGAGGCCAGGAAGACCCCAGCGGGGCTCCGCGGGCGTCGGCTCAGGCCGCTGCGGTGTCTGTGGGTGGGAGGCAGTGGCCCCGAGGGTGCAGGGTTCAGATTCTGGGCGGGAAGCGCTGAGTCCCTTCCGAGCCAGGCGCGCGGGTGTGGAGCCCCTCTGTGATGCTGCCCTGCGAATGGATGGATTTGACCCGCCACCCACCCACACGAGCCAGTGGCCCTCCAGACCTGGTCTCCTTTCATCCGGGGGACCTCTGCCAGCTCCAGGAGACGGGCGGCCACGTCTCTGGGGGTGAGGCAGGATGTTGGCCTGCTTCCTGGTGGGGTATGTGGTGTCCAGGCTTGGGACTGGAGTTGGAGGCCACCAGGGTGCCGGGAAGGTCTTCTGAGGGGACCGGCAGTCACCCCGCCTCAGGGTCGGGCTGTGAGGAGCATGTCTGCCGGCCGGGGCTTGACACAGCGCCCTTTGTTGGCGGGAGTGGGCCTCTGTCCCCTGCACGGCCCGGACAGGCAGCGATTGTTCCTGGCCACCGCCGCTGTGGGAACATGCTCAGCCTTTGGGATGGAGCCAGGGTGGCACCACCGCAGGGCCTGGCACTGCCCCGGGCACCTCCCCGTCGCACAGGGGCTCCCTCTCTGCAGTGGGAGGGGCTTTCCCACGGCCTGTGCCGTGTGGTGGCTGTGTGGTGGGCAGGCCTGGGGCGCCCGTAGCGGCCGTGCAGCGTCCTGGAGTTGGGCAGAGACCTGGAACCTGGTGACTCTCCTGGTGCGAGTTTCTCGGCCCCCAGAACCTGGGGCTCGCACCCGGAGCCTGGTCCTGACACCCAGCGCGGGATGTTCCCGGGGAGGGTGGGCTGGGCAGGCAGCAGGGGTCTGCGGGGACCCCCAGGCCTGGGCTCAGCAGGGGCCCCGTGGCACCGGTGGTGGGTGTCTGGGGCCCCAGGCCCACCGTGCACGCTTCTTTCAGAGCCAATCTGTGCCATCGGCCATGGGGTCGCCGCCCTGTGCTGTGCCACCAACGAGGACAGATCCTGGGTGTTCCGTGGCTACAGCCTGACAGGGGTGAGTACCCTGAGGACAGAGGCTGGGGTCCGGGCCAGCCCCTGAAGAGATTCCCCGCTGTTCCCATATGACTGGGGCGGTTCTTTCTCTTGAGTTGAGAACACTCGTACCCTGGCTCGGGGCAACCAGGCCTGAGGCTGTTGACAGCAGGGGCACAGGCCAGGGGACCTCTGGGTCGGGTGACAGCCGTTGGCCAGCCTGGCACGTTGGGGGTTCCAAGAACCCGAGGCTGGCAGTCCTCTGGGCTGCCCACCCACCCTCATCCATGAGAGCTGGGGATGGGGCTGGCGAGCCCTCGGTGGACGTGGGGAGGGAGGTGGGCTGATCTGGAACGCTGTGTCAGGCGGTGCCAGAGCCTGGTGGGGCGTGTCCTCGGAGACACAGGGCCTGCTAGCGCTGAGGCCTGAAGGCAGTGAAGGGGGCTCTGGGGACAGCCAGGGCAAAGGCCCTGAGGCAGGGAAATGGGCTGCCACGGGGATGCTGGCTCTCCCTGGAAATGCAGCAGACCTGGTCCCTCTGCTGAGGGGAGCCACAGCCCAGTCTTGGTCCGAGTGACCCTGATCCGATCCCTGGTGCAAATCTGTGGTTAGACTTGCTGCACACTGCGGTGTTGTGCCCGTCCTTGGCCCAGCCAAGGCCCCCAGCCCTGCCGTTCTGGTCCCGTGTGCCTCTCTGCTTGGGGATCCAGCTGTCCACCTGTGGCAGCCTTGTTGTTCCCGTGGAGGATGGCGGCTACACATGTCCCGGCCTTTGCCCGGCCTCCACCCCGGCCTCCTGCCCCAGCAGCCCCGTCCCGTCCCGTCGTGAGCACTGGCACACCCAGCTCTCCTGGCAGGGGCAGGGCTGGGCCTGGCTCAGGGACCCCGTCCCCCTCTGCCCTGCAGCCTTCCGTGTATGAGCTCGTCAGGGCCCCTGGCTTCGCTGGCCTGCCGCTCGTGGTGGAGGACTTCGTGAAGGACGCGGGCGCCAGCTTCAGCGGTGAGCCGGGTGGGCTGCCTGCTGCCGCTGGGGAGGAGCTGGCTGGGCCGGAAAGGCTGGCCCACCCCTGTGGCAGCTCACTGGAGCTCGGCCCCTGGGGGGGTGGGAACCCAGGGCACTGCCTGAGGCCGGCCTCCGTGCTTCCAGCCAGCGAGCCTGACGCCGTACACATCGTGCTGGACCGCCACCTGGTCACAGGCCAGAATGCCAGCTCCACGGTCCCCGCCGTGCAGAACCTGCTCTTCCTCTGCGGCAGCCGGTGAGGGCCGGGTGGGCGCATCCTGCCACGTCAGCAGCGCGGCCTCACGTGCTGGTGCTCAGCCCTCGATCCGTGTCTGTCCTGCAGGAAATGAGCCGCCTGAGACTGCCCGGGGTGCCCCCGTGGGCCTCCAGGGACCCCACCTCTTTCCTCCTGTCAAGAGCCTCCAGCAGCCTGGCCTGGTCCTCCCTGGGGGTTGTCGGAGGCCTCCTGGAATCAGCCCCGAGGCGTCGGCTCTCAGGGAGGATCCCAGCCCCCAGCCCCCACGTGCTGTCCTCAGGGCGGAGGCAGACACACAGCGCTGCCCACGCTGGCCGTCCGGCGGTCTGCGGAATTCCAAGCCGAGCACTGCAGGGAGGCCTGGAGGCTGAGTTTCAAGTTGCCTGGATGGCGCTGACTTCGGGGTCCTGGGTGGAGCTTGCCCTGCTGCGGCCTGTCTGCCACCTGTCAGTGGAGCCTGGTGGCGCCTGGTGGGGAGGGGCCCCCTGGCAGGAGCTGGCCAGCGCGAGTGGAATTCCTGGTGGCTGCCACCCCCTGTCGTCAGACTGACTGCCACTGGCAGCACTTTCCTGTCAAAGGAATCTGTGTGGACTCAGGTCCCTTCCTGGGTAGTTTCACAGCACAGGGGCCCATCCAGGTGCCAGGGCACCTCCGTAAGTCGTCCTGGGCGTTGAGAGAGGCGTGCCGACACCACCACGAGGTTCTCGGCAAGGGAACGCCCTGCCCGAGTGGCCTGTGGCCTGGCGGCTGCTGAGAGTACACCCATGGCCAGGCTCCTGGGCCCCCGCCCGCGGCCCTTCGGTGCTGCCCACTGGCCGTGGAGTAGGGCTCCGGGAGGGGCTCGGCCGCTCGTCCTGCCCCC
>NW_007075053.1:7372-10881 GCF_000164805.1 Carlito syrichta
CCAGGCATGGTGGTGCGTGCCTGTAGTTCCAGCTACTTGGAAGGCTGAGGTGGAAGGATCGCCGGAGCCCAGCAGGTTGAGGCTGTGGTGGCCATGAGCGTGCTGCTGCACTCCAGCCTAGGCCACAGAGTGAGACTCCAGCTCAAGAAAAATAAAAAAAATTACCATCACGCCTTAATGTTTTGGTCCATTTGGGCCTATAAGCAAATACCATGAGCTGAGAGGCTTACGAACAAGTGAGATCTGTTTCTCCCAGCTCTGCTAGGTGAGCAGGCAGGCGGGTGGCTGAAGCCCCAGATAAGGCATCGGAAGGTTTGGCCTCCTTTACAAGGGTGACAGTCCCATCATGAGGGCTCTGCCCCAATGACCTGATTGGCTCCTAGTACCACCGCCTTGGGTGTGAGGACTTCAGCAAATCGTTTTTTTAGGCGGGACAACACAGACCATAGCAGGGCAGATTATAGAGCTCCGATACCTCCAGCTGAGCGTCTGGCCAGGTCTGCACTTGAGCCAGGGGTCCAGATGGGGACACGTAAGGCTTTGGGGATGTGAGTTGGGCTCTGACAAGGGCCTGAACGGCCCTGGCTCCTGGGTGAGCTGCTCTGTGGATCTCCACAGCCTTCCTGCTGTGCTCGGTTCTGGGCCGGGGCCAGGTGGCCCACCAGGCCAGGAAAGGAAGACAGAGAAGGGACGACCCTGGAACGGCAGAAGCTGAGGGGCCAGGACTTCCCCACATGCCCAGTGCAGGTTCTAGCCGGTCCCTTCCCCTGCCTGCAAGACAAAAGCATGCAGCCCCATGAAAATGGTGCTGGGTGTCCACAGCAGAGTTGCCGACCATCGTGAATAAGCTTCCCGTGCAGTGGAATATCACGATGTTGCTGGCATCCGCTAACAGGAGGTGACGCTGACACCCGTGCAGTGGAATGAAGTTTCGGTAGGAAAAGGAACGAAGTTCTTCATTTTCATTTTTAGACAAGTGTCTGGCACCCCGTGTCGCCTTGGCTGGAGTGCAGTGGCTGTTCACAGGTGTGATAGCGGCCGCTGTAGCCCTGAACTGGCCTCAAGGGATCCTCCCGCCTCAGTCCCCCAAGTGGCTGGGACTGCAGATAATGCCCCACTGCGCCCGGCACATCCTTTCGTGTGGGCAGACCTTGGCAACGTGGTGCTAAATGGAAAAAAACCGGTTGCCAGAGAGGCCTCACGTCAGGCGAGTCTATTTGTGTAAAATACCTAGAAAAATGCAAGTCAGAGCAAGCCGATGGGTCGTCTGTGGTGGGAATGGGGACAAAGGACAGTTTTCCTTTGAGGGCGATGAAGATGGTCCAAGTTGGCGGCGATGGCTGCACAGCTCTCCTAAGTACTGAGATCACTGAATCAAACATGGAAGCGGGTGAACTTGGTATTCGGCAGTCACACCCACAAAGTCAGTCTCACACAGAGCCCAGCCCCCATCCCCAGAGACCCCAGGCGGGGGGGGTCTCTCGAGTTGCTGGTGCTGTCGAGACTGGGAGCCCCAAGACCCCGATGTCCTCTCAGTACAGTCTGGTGACCAGCTCAGAGGGAGAGGTGTAGGCTCCAGTGGGAAGCCTTGGGTCACCCCTGCCCGTTGGACTGCTGAGGGGTGGGAGGGCCAGAGGTGGCACTGGCACGGACTCTGCCCTGCCCACCACACTCCACCCCCAGGGGATCCCTGCAGATTGACTAAGGGCCATTGCAGCCCGGTTGCCCTTCTGGCACGCCACTCTGACCCACTGCCCCCGGCACACTGGACGGGCCAAGCCCACCCAGTGGGGGTGCTCAGCAGGAGCGGCCAGAAGGCTGATCTGAGCTGGGGCAGCTCGCGGTGGGCTAGGGGAGAAGCTGGAGCCCCTCTTCCGAGGCTAGCCCTGCTCGTGGCCCTGCGGGAGAAGTGGGGAGGTCGCTCCAGAACTCTCCGCTGCTCTGACCCCAGCAAATAGGGGACCAAGGGGCCTCACTTCCCAGAGCCTGGCACCCCGAGCCAGTCAGGCCCCACTGGAAGGAAGCCACGGGGTCCGGGAGCCCAGGACTGCAGGGAACTCGGCGTGGAGGAGGAAGGGACTGCGCCGCACAGCCTGGCCCCTCACGTCCACAACTGGGAGGCTGGAGACACGGGCCTGGGGCCCTCAGCCCCGCGCCCCGTCGTTTGCAGGAGCAGAGGAGACCCCCCCAGCCAGCTGCTTTCCAAGCCCAAACAGTGCAGGGAGGCGTCGCTCAAGGGGCCACAAAGGGCAGTTTCAGAGCGGCCCGGTGCGCGGGTGCTGCCTCCACAAGGTGGCGCCACCTCCCTGCTCAGGAACCAGGCGTGCCTGAGGGCCCGTGGGTGCCCGCCGCCCTGGCCGTCCCAGGAGCAGGGAGCGCCAGGGAGCGCCAGGGTTGGGCTGGGGCCGCGCCCCTCTGGCGGCGGCTGCACCTGCCCCCCGGGGAAGTCTAGGGCGGCTTCCACATTCGCCTGTGACTCGCCGGGGAAGATCCCGGGGGCCCAGCAAGAACCCTGGCCTGGCATGGGTTGCAGCCCAGTGGTGGGCCGCCCCGAGGTGGCTCACCAGGGCACCCTGACCCACTCCCGACCCCACTCCCAGTCCAGGCCCCACTGCAGCGACCGCTGGGACAGCTGGGGCTCAGGGCACAAAGGGGACTGAGACAGCAAAATGAAACCACACAGGAAAAGCGACTGATTTAATGCATTCGGCAAAATCTTGCATAAAACCACACATCTATGATCTTGTCCCTGCTCCAATTGGTAAAAAAGCAAGACTCGTCACGAGCCATGTGCAATCGGGCCCAAATCCAAGGGCAGCGCGGGGGGAGGGTCCAGCCGCAGGTGTGGCACTACTGCCCGTTCTCTGCGTTGAACA
Organism: Carlito syrichta; assembly: GCF_000164805.1. NCBI lineage: Eukaryota > Metazoa > Chordata > Mammalia > Primates > Tarsiidae > Carlito > Carlito syrichta. The sequence goes on from NW_007075053.1 coordinate 10,249, forward strand.
TCCGTTCCTGGAAGGGAACAGTGTGGGTTGCACGGCCCGCCCCTGCCGGGTCCGCACTGTGCATGGCAGGCAGGGCCACAGGGCAGCCAACACTGCGGACGGTGACTGCAGGCCGGGGAGGAGCCGGGCCCCACAGAGTCGCTGGAAATCCCTGGGCGCTGGTGCCCTCACCCAGGGTGGCCTCGGCAGGCCTCCTGGGCTGGGTGGCATATGAATGAGCCCCCGTGTCCCCACCGAAAGCTCCAGCACCACCCTGGTGTGGACACCACGCTCAGGCCCAGCCTCACGGGCGGAAGAACATGTAAACGCACTCACTGTCAGCATCCGCTCCAGCTTCACTGCGTCAGCCGCAAACTTGCGGATCCCGTCGGACAGCTTCTCCACGGCCATCTGGTCCTCGTTGTGCAGCCAGCGGAAAGCCTTCTCATCCAGGTGAATCTTCTCCAGGTCACTGGCCTGGGCTGGGGGACATGAGCCAGCCATCCACGCCCGCCCTGCGTCGCTGTCCGCCTCAGCCCTCGGGGCTCAGGGCCATCCCTCCGCCCTGGCTGCCCGCACCTCCCACTGGCCGCTTTCGGCCCTGACCAGACTCCCAGGGGAGGCGGGACTCGGCCCACAGCCCGCCAGCCCGCA